>NC_090871.1:2603315-2613315 GCF_036669935.1 Montipora foliosa
AATCGAACGCCTACAAGAATGCATCACAGTGTTTACTCAAGTCGCATCTTAGTTGTCTGACAATTTACATTTACCGGTATTTTGTACTCAATTCTGCAAAGGTATAAAATATTTGGAAATGTGACAGTGAAGAATTATTTGAATGAAAGTTGTTGTCGCTTTTGTGCTTCATCATTTACGGTCTGCGTTCCGAGTCGGAAAGGGTATTGATGTGAACTGTCAAAAATGTATTTAATTGCATCTCTTGTTTGCACGCACGCAATTGAAATAGGACGGTATTTTTGCCTCTAATAGTAAATATGTTGTTTGTTTCGATTAATTTTTCGCTGGAAAAGGATTTTGCCGAGATATTTCCAGCCTTTGTGCACTTTAATATCATGTTGTGTAATTTTCGAGCTTAACAAATTTGCATACGTGTGTTGAAATGTGATACGGGAGCATTTTTGTGGTATAGTGTAACGAAAATAAACAAGGTCTGTTGGAAGCTTGCTTGAGTTTCAACAAAATAACCCACAAAATCGGCAAAAAAATCTGACATTGATGAATAATAAAGTAGCTGCTATCCCCAAAACGATGGAATTACCTAGCGATAAATAACCTCGTCTTGGAGAGTAAAGTTTTGACTGTCAACCTGAAGAATTGGGTGATTGTGATCTTTGTGTTAAATTCGCACATTTCTTGTCAAACTTTATAACACTTGAAAGAAAAAGAAAACTTACAAAAACAAAGACCCGGTATCTGTGTCAAATGATGATTTGACATTGTTTCGCGAGTAAACACACCGCGGTAACTGGCTGTTACTAAAAGTGGACGGGGACTTGGGACTTGGGGACTCGAGGACGCGGGGACTCAAGGACGTGGGGACGCGGGGACGCGGGGACTCGGAGAGGTGGGACGCGAGTACGTCGGAACTCGGAGACTTTTGCGCTGAATTGATAAAATACAATTTTTGACGGTCTACAAGTGTAAAATAATCTAATATGCTGGAGAGTTTGTCAGACCAGTAGCTGATGATTTCCAGCGTCCATAGACCCTTTGCATAAATGGCAAGGTACATCCTAGGCCTCACATTCATGTGAAAAATCCTTTTTGTAGAAACATAAGTACGAGGCTAAGGATGTGCAAAGTATTGTTATTCAAATTGAGGCGCCATATATGCAAAGGGTCTATGGTTCCTCCTTGCCTATTTTACCGTGAGAGCTCTGGGTACAGAATAGTTTCAACGCAGGGGATCTTAAACGTCGTGGGCAGCCACGGAGGACTTTCCTGATAAGTAACTGACTTTTCAAGTGAAGCTATGATCCTCGCAGTTATGAACGCAATTTTTGCAATTGCTCCCAACGTCAGTGGCTTCATAGCTCAGTTGGTTAGAGCGTCGCACCGGTATCGCGAGGTCACAGGTTCAAACCCCGTTGAAGTCCTGAATTTTTCAGACTTCTTTACGCAATTGCAAAAATTGCGTTCATAACTGCGAGGATCATAGCTTCACTTGAAAACTCAGTACGTCGTTTAAGACCCCCTGCGTTGAAACTATTCTGTACCCAGATCTCTCACGGTAAAATGGACAAGGAGGAACCATGGACGCTGGAAATCATCAGCTACTGGTCTGACAAACTCTCCAGCATATTAGATTATTTTACACTTGTAGACCGTCAAAAAAGGGGCATTATTACTGTAAGGAATGATGCTATTTATGTCGTCGACTTTGACCTCCTCGGGTCAATAGATGCATTCAGCCAGAAAAATGAGCCAATCATAGATAAGGGCGGAGTAAGGATAGGTCTAGTTAAGGGATTGCAATCTTCGTGACTGGCGCTCTTAGCTGTTCCTTCACGGACTAAACTTGGATCATCAAGATTTTTCAGGCAAGTTGTATGCTGCTTAAGTTCTTTTTTAGAGGGCTTTATTCTCCCTAAACGTTTGGCATGGCTCCACCTCGGGTATTGATTCTTGGCCACTCCTTTATCCGCCGTTTAAAGGACTTTATTGCCTCTCATCCCGACCTTAACGCCAATTTTCTCATTGCCGAAGCCTGCGAAATCAAATGGCATGGTGTTGGCGGTAGAACTATTGCGAAGGCACGTGCATTTGATTTACCGATGGTTGAGTCTTTTCTGCCCCAGATTGTCATTTTACAGCTGGGATCGAACGATCTCGTACACGCTGACCCGTTGTCGATAGCTTCTGCTATTGAGGATTTAGTCACTGTGCTTCATGACCGCTTTCAGGTCAAACGTGTTTGCGTTTGCCAAACTGTTTATCGAGAATCGAGCCCTATGTATAATAAACGCGTTCGCGATTTAGTCAAGTACTTGAAGGTCCTGCTAGAGCCACTCCCGTACTCCTTCTATTGGAGGCACAGGGGTTTTTGGAATACCAAGGTTAGCCTTTATTCCAGCGATGGCGTTCATTTAAACTCGCGCGGCCATTATCGACTTTTTAGGAGCCTGAGAGGGGCCGTTTTAAGATGCCTACATTCCCTACACAATGAAAGCATTTAAGCAATCGCAATCTCTCATCATTGAAAAGATTTGCTATTTATTTGCTATTTGTTCGCCAGTTCCTTGCGGTTTATGGTCACCAAGCCGATGAATATCTAATTTTAATGAATCAGCCTTCAGTTGGAATTACACGTTGCTGACTTTTTAGCTGCAGCATTCCACGCTGTTCACAACTTCTTATATCATGTGCGGATATCCGCCTGATGGCACAGTGTGCCCGATGTTATTTGTTATACCGGCTTTGGTTGTTTTTTATTGTGGGCTAATTACAGAAGCCATACGGGTGTACAATCCTTTCGACCACCGAGTAGGTTAGGTGTGTCCAATGCACTCGGCTTCTGTTTTTTCTCACACCGCTATGGAACTCGGCTTTTTGTTACGTTTTTGCGCTAGCACACACGCTCTCGCTGTTGTCATTTTTTATTCAGGCTATTTTACAATACGTCCCTCTGAGGAATTTCCTGCTCCGATTCATTTTTCCGATAGCTCAGCTTATCAGTTTAACCAGATGCGGGCCATCTGTTGATTCTTAATTGACTTCTAATCATTGTGGGTAACACTTGCAGTCACGCTTCCCTTTTAATTAGCTTAGTTTATCTTTCCGGTAGCCTTTTTCATCAGCAGCTATGCCTCCCAAGAAACGCACGTTGGGTACAAATTCTCGTCGCTCAAAGCGGTTACGTCCTTCTGAGCTCCCTGAAGTGGCTCCTACAACGCCCTCCGTGGCTTCATCTGCAACTCCTCAAGCCAATAACGACTCTGGGCTTATGCAAGTGAATGTCGAGGCTCTGGCAACTACAATTTCTGTGGCCGTCACTGAAGCCGTGAATGCTGCCCTAGCGAATCGACGTTCCAGCACCAATGACGAGTTAACCCCAGTTCCTTCCACGTCAATTGTGCACCCAAATGATCAGGCGGTGGACGACGAGGTAACGGCGCTCACGGGAGTCTCAGGTACGCTTGAATCTTGCACCTTGTCTGGGACCGAAGATGGGCCCCGCCAATTATTTACCAGCATCGCCATTTCCCTGGGATCACGCGTGGGTGCTAAGATCAAAGCCAAGATTTGGCAAAACGAATATGTCGACTTTGGGGCGCTTTTAGGCGTTGGGCCCCCGACTGAAAAGTTCGCACTATCACTCTCGCCGGGGAATACTATTTCCTCACAGAACCGTCTCCATCTAGAGCCCGTGCAGTCCTCTAAAAAGGTGCAGACCATTACCCAGTGGATAACTGCCTTCAATACTTTTGTCGCAATTTATGTAGAAAGGGTGCCCCAGGATGCTCCAAAATTAATGAAGTATTGTGAAGTAGTGCGCGATATTGCCTTTAAGTCGGGTGAGTGGCTTTTCTACGACGAGCAATTTCGTTTTCTGAGGCAGTCCGCCCCTGAACAGCACCCATGGGATCAAATTCACTGGGAACTATGGCTCAGGGCGATGGTGAATTCCCGCGGGAAAATACCCGCTAACCAAACCTATGACAATCGACCCCGTTCTCGTTCACGCACCTTTCCCAAGGGTACTTGTTGGACATTCCATGCCGGGAAAACCTGTAGTGGCTGCAATTACGAGCATATCTGCTACAAATGCGGGGCAAAACACCCCGCAAGTCACTGTTCCGCGTCCGGGAACCACACTCGCCACGGTCCCCTAAATCAGGAATATCCGGCGTCCTCAATTCTGCTCAGCACACCGGTCACGCCCGTAAAGGTGGATCGGCTTGAATTTTTGCTCCGGATTATGTGTCTAATTTGGCTAGATATTTGGTCCATGGCTTTCGTTATGGTTTTCGCATACAATTTATTGGCAATCGCGCCCCGTTCGAGTCTCCTAATCTGAAAAGCGCCCTACAAAACCCGGATTTGGTCCTGTCTAAATTGCAAAAGGAAATTGATGCTGGCAGGATTGTTGGCCCTTTAACCAACGCTCCCTTTCCTGATTTTCGCACCTCGCCCATTGGCATAGTTCCCAAAAAGACAACAAACGAGGTTCGCTTAATTCACCACTTATCCTATCCCTCGGGTTTTTCGGTTAATGATAACATTCCCGACGACTGTTCTACTGTTCATTACGCCACCATAAATCAGGCAGTGAAAATTGTTCAGCGTTTGGGGGTTGGCTGCTTCATGGCAAAAACCGACATAAAATCGGCCTTTCGTATCATCCCTATACATCCTCAAGACTATTCCTTGCTTGGGATAAAATGGGCGGACAAATATTATTTCGATCGCTGTCTCCCGATGGGTTGTTCATCTTCGTGCGCCATTTTTGAAACCTTTAGCACTGCTTTGGAGTGGCTATCGTTGCATAAATTAAGAGCATCAGCCGTTTTACACATTCTAGATGATTTTTTATTCGTGGCCCCTTCTGCAGAGAAATGCGAAGCCGATTTGGCGAATTTTCTCCGCCTGTGCGATTATCTCGGAGTGCCGATTGCTCATGAAAAGACAGTTCAGCCGAGGACGACACTTGAATTCGCGGGTATTACTCTTGACTCTGTTTCTCAAGAGGCTAGATTACCACCTGATAAGCTTCAAAAATGTCGCACGTTGCTTCATCAATTTCACAAACGTCGAACAGTTACCCTTCGGGAGCTTCAGTCCCTTATCGGTCTTTTAAATTTTGCGTGTTCTGTCGTAGTTCCAGGCCGCGCTTTCCTTCGTCGCCTTATTGACCTTACCCAAGGTATCAAAAAGGCATATCATCATATCCGTTTCAATAAGGACGCAAGGCATGACATCAAGCTGTGGCTTACTTTTTTAGACAATTTTAATGGTAGGGCCTTTTTCCTATCCGATCGCTGGGAAACATCAGCCACGCTGCAACTATTCACCGATGCAGCGGGCTCAAAAGGTTATGGCGCGGTTTTTGGTTCTCATTGGTTTTATGGCGCGTGGCCTGGATCGTGGCGTTCACTTAATATCTCTTGTCTCGAACTCTTCCCCATTACCCTTTCCGTGCATGTGTGGGGGTATCTTATGGCAAATCAGCGTGTTGTCTTTTTTACCGACAACGCCGCCTTAGTTGATATTATTAACAAGCAATCTTCCAAGCATAAACTTATCATGGCACTCTTGCGCCCTTTGATTCTTTGTTGCCTAAGGCACAATATTTTGTTTAAAGCACGTCATGTGCCTGGTCTTCAAAACAGTCGTGCCGATTTTATCTCACGTTTTCAGATAGACTCGTTCAAGGCAATCACACCGGATGCAGACCCATTTCCCACTCCGGTCCCGACGAACCTTCTACCGGAGAGTTGGTCGCTAATTTGAGGGATCTTCTCAGTTCGGCATTAAAACCGGGCTCTCGCAAACTTTATCAACGGGCTTGGGCTGTTTTCCAAGATTTCGCTCACCGTTTTTATAAAACCTCCAGCCCGCAGCTTCCTTTGAGTCCAAACATGCTGGCTCTGTTTATCTCTTATCTATCGGCCCGCCAATTGGCGCCGTCAACTATAGCATCGTACATCTCCGCACTCAGTTACGTACACAAGCTTAAAAGTTTTTCCGACCCCACGAAATCTTTTCTTATTCAAAAGCTGTTAACCGCGGTGAGCCGCCGTCGCAAGAGTGATATTCGTCTGCCAATCACCCGCCCGGTCTTGCACGAACTTGTAAGGTCTCTTCGATTCACCAACTCTTCGGCTTTTCAACGAACTCTCTACAGAGCTATGTTCCTTTTAGCCTTTTATGGGTTTTTCCGCATCGGCGAACTAGCAGCCAATAGTGCTAAGTCAGTTTCCACCGTTCTTCAATTTAGCGCTTTGCGATTTTTAATTTCCGACGGCAAAGCTCATTTCCTCAAGCTGGTAATTTCCGAATACAAACACAACGTCAACAACCGCCCTTTTGAGATATTAATATCACGAGAAGACTGCCCCGAGCAGTTTTGTCCCGTGCAGGCCATTTTAGATTATCTCGTACTGAGGGGAAATCGCACCGGTCCGCTTTTCTGTCATTTAAATTTGGCACCGATTACGGCCGATCAATTCAATACTGAGTTGCAACGTTGCTTGTCATTCTGTGGCCTTGATACCCGTCGGTACAAAGGTCACAGTTTTCGAATCGGAGCTGCATCGCATGCGGCTGAAAAAGGATTCTCTGATTCACAAATTCGCACTCTTGGCCGCTGGAAGTCCGATGCCTTTAAGGTTTACATCCGCCCAGAGCGTTTGCTTGCAAATTAAGTTCGTAGTTAGTAGCTGTATTGTTTAATCTGTCATTTCTACGCCTTACGTAGTTCACGAATGGGCTGCTACGTGCCCTGTAACATTACCCCGGGCTTAATATAATTATCACATCCTTCTTAACAGTCAATCATCGTTAACTTTTCATTGGCGCCTTGGTAGTTCAGGCATGGGCTGCTACCAGCGAGTCAGTACATTTGATTGCAATGTTATGGTTCAGTCATGGGCCTGCTATATACGTGCCATTTAATTGTAATTTCTCTTTTCGCCTATAATATATATTTTTTTAATTTTAAGAGTGCGAGTTCGCTTATACACTCTCGCTTGCGGCTGTAGTTCAGACATGGGCTGCTCCGGCCGTGAGCACATTAGCTATTCGCGTTGACAAGTATAATGTTATGGTTCAGTCATGGGCTGCTATATCCGTGCCATTTAATTGTAATTTCTCTTTTCGCCTATAATATATATATATTTTTTAATTTTAGAGTGCGAGTTCGCTTTTACACTCTCGCTTGCGGCTGTAGTTCAGACATGGGCTGCTGCGGCCGTGAGCACATCAGCTATTCGCGTTGACAAGTATCGCCGTGCTCTTTGCGTGGTCTTGGTGGGGCTGCCACATTTCTGTGGCCTTGGCGTTTTTTCTCGCCCCACCTTTGCTGAACATGGCTTTAATTTACTGCGGTTTTTATTGATTTCGTTGAGGATATAATAAATAGCCACGTTGGTGGCCGAATAACGCCAACATATTTGTAGTTGTCTTTTTTGAGGTTTCCATGTCTCAGCAAACTTAGTGCGACCACTTGCAAAGTGCACGGCTTGCTCTAATTAGCAATATTTTATATCAAGGCCGGGGAAAAGTGTCGACATAAATTGTATTTTACCAATTCAGCGCAAAAGTCATGTGTTATTTGTTTATCACGTCCTCGAATCCCCACGCGTCTCCGAGTTTCGACGTACTCGCGTCCCACCTCTCCGAGTCCTCGCGTCCCCGCGTCCCCACGTCCTTGAGTCCCTGCGTCCCCACGTCCCCGCGTCCCCACGTCCCCGAGTCCCCACGTCCCCACGTCCCCACGTCCCCGCTTCCCTGCGTCCTCGAGTCCCCGACTCCCAAGTCCCCGACTCCCAAGTCCCACGTTCCCGTCCCACGTTCCCGTCCCACGTTCCCGTCCCACGTTCCCGTCCCACTTTTAGTAGGGAGCTTAAGAAACGACAACGGCGACGGCAACGAGAACGTCATCTCAAAATATAAATTTGCGTTATTTTAATCGCTTCGTGACTATTTCAACGTTTTTAATATGGCAAGGGTGTGGTAACTCCTCAAAGATGACACCAGTCGGAACGGCACTCCATTTTAGGAGAGAAAATGAAAATTTATCCTCAAGTGCTGACGTTCCTCATAAAACCAAAAACTTGGCTATTTCACGTTGTTGTTTGGCTGACGACGGCAAAGAAATGGACAAAAGTGAAAAACGCACGTACAGGGCGTGCAAAGCTATTGTTTTTACCCACTAAATATGCAAATTCGTGACGTTCTCGCTGCCGTCGCCGTTGTCGTTGCTTAAGCTTCCTAGTAGGTAACAGCCGCGGTAACTTCATCACGGCGCCCTCTGAATCCGATGTAACTTTCGATTTTGCGCTTTTACTTGTGCAGCCAAAAGTACAATAGCAAAACTCTCCCAGAATGTTTGTCGGTGATCGTAACTTTTTATATTCGGGGTTAAAAATTAATGTTGTTTTTCGTGTCATAAATGTTGTTGCTGATGGCAAAATATTTTATTCTCGATCGACCGACCAGAAAACTTCCTTCTGCTCCTCAACTATTGTAGCTGTCAGATGCTCAGAGGGCACGCTTAAACTTGTGGTGAAAAGAAGTTGTGAGGGAACTTGAAAATTATTAATACGTCAGCCCAGAAGCCAATGTTTCTCGCTTCTCTTTTATTTGTTATTCTTCAGAGACTGGAATGCTGTAGTTCAGTGCCTTCTGTTTTTTTGTAACACGTACCACAGGCAACCCAGTGTATGCTTCACGGAAGCATCTCGTTTTGTTTTTTTTCCGTGTCGGTAAAAGTCTTGCCTGTCACTCCCCTGGTAAGTGGTGTCTTTTTGCATAGAGCCTTCTGCGCGTTTTTTTCTTAGGATCGAGAGGGTAGTGGAACTGCTTAGATTTCTCTGGTGGACACAGTAGAATCATTAACTTAGCCTGCAATGGCGTCGAAAGTCATGTAACGCGAAGGGCGTTTTAGTGGATCCTTAAACAAAATATACCCTTATGTAGCTCAATAATGGAAAGTCAGTTGGATAAACTAGGCAGGAATCTCAAAAGCGACGAGTGCTGGACTTCGACAACGATCTATCGCCCGTCGAGACGAAATCAAAGTGAGCTGTATTTACCTGAAGTACATAGTAATTTGACACGATTGAGTTTCTTGTCTTCACGCACGCAATGAAATAGGAAGAGGTTTTCGCCTCTAAGAGCAAATATGTTGTTTGTTTCAATAAATTTTTCGCTGGAAAAGGATTCTGTGGTATTTTCTGCCTTTGTGAATTATAATATCATGTTGTGTATTGAATCTTCGAGCTTAAGGTTGAAATGTGATATGGGAGAAGTTTTTTAGTATTGCTCTGTAAGCTGGAAGGGTTCACAGGCCTGTGGAAGCGTGCTTGAGTTTCAACAAAATGAGCCCCAAAATCAGTGAAGAATTGTGACGCAGTTGAATAATAAAGTAGCTGCTATTTCCAAAATGATGGAATTACCTGGTGATAAATAACGTCGTACGCGTCTTGGAGAGTAAATTTTGACTTTGCATAAACAAGACTTGGGCGATTGTGATCTTTGTTTTTGACTTCCCTCATTTCATTGTCAAACTTGATAACCCTTGACAGAAAAAGAAACTTACAAAAACCCGGATCTTGCCATCATTTGACACAGATACTTCACTGTTTGGCGAGTAAACATGCCGCGGTAACGTCATCACGGCGCCCGCTGAATTCCGGCGATGTCACTTTCGATTTTGCGATTTATTTGTGCAGCCAAAACTTACAATAACAAAATTGAACGTTGCAAAAATCCCCCAAAATGTTTGTCGCTGATCGTAACTTTTTATATTCTATATTCACGGTTCAAAATAAATGTTGTTTTCATGTCGTAAATATGTTATTCTCGAGCGATCGTCCTGGAAACTTCCTTCTGCTCTTTCTAAAAACTTTGTATCAATATTTACTTACTTTTGCATCAATATTTGTTTTTTGCATAAAGCAAGCTAACAAATCTGTACCTTGCTGAGTTCGCATTTGTTAGCGTTAATAGTATT
>NC_090871.1:2616017-2628517 GCF_036669935.1 Montipora foliosa
TTTTTTCCCGGAAATCCCAGGCAGGAGGGGGGTCTTTTGTCTTGGAAATCCAGACAGGAGGGGGGGTCTTGGGTTTCAGGAAATCCAGGTGAGAGGGGGGGTTAAAAAACGACCCCATCCGTCGGGGGGGTGTGGATTTTTTCTGGAATAACCCATTGTGAAAAGATAATTTACTATTATTATTATTATTATTATTATTATTATTATTATTACTATTATTATTATTATTATTAATACATTTTATGATGAAAACTAAACACAATGTTATTTTGTTTGAGCTAACTGAAGTGAAAGGAACCATGAGGTTTAAAAGTCCCTGGCACATTAGAGAAATCTACAATTTTAGTTAGAATGATGAAAGCATTACTAAAGTAAGGTAATCTAAAGTAGCTGGCTATATATGTTTTGCACTGAAAAAGTTTTGACTTATTTCTGACTACCAGAATCAAACCAAGTGTTAGCTTTCCGCCTTAGAACCCAAGCATTGTCTGTGGCTAAACTGACTGTAATCATGTAATATTATTGTTTAATACATTCATGAATAAGAGGCTCTATTAAATCAGCATCAAGAGTAATGGCTTTGGAAAGGTGAATTCCCAACCAGGAAGAGCTGATAATGATACAGGCCTTCTGATATTACGCGATGGTGCGATTTCGCACAATCTACCTCAAATCGCATCCGATCGCACAATTCACAAAAAATCGCAAAATTCACATAAGAACGCACAAAATTCATAAAATAAAACATAAATCAACAAGTTTCTTAGGAGTTCCTGCATAAATATGCCATTTTAAAGATGATTTACCTTGGAAAACGGCTAAAAAGCCTTCGTTACCTTCAATTTCGTAAATATTCTAAGTTCAAGGTGTTATTTTGCATGTGGGGGGCCTATGGTATGAGTCTCATTCTTAAAGAGTCGCCAATTGGTGTAACACAAACATGCCCTTTGTTCAGATTAGCAAATCTGTTCAGAAATATGATACTGCACACAAAAAGAAAGTGTAAGAAGCTAGTCGTAGCATACAGGAATATTAATAATTATTGATCATTCATTTGGCACGTTAGCTGTGTCCTTTCAACTTTTAACGTGGTGTACCAATAGTGCAGAAGACCTCATTTTTTTTACTTGTCCCAACTGATGTCGATCAAGATTCATAATTACTGTTCCCTTATGTTGAAAACGTCTTTAGGGCAGTAAAACGTGTTTTTAAATTCTGAAACCTTGAAAACAAGCTTAAAATTGCTCAGGAAAAAATCACATAATTTACAATATTAATCGCATAATTGGCCTTTCTAATTGCATAATCCGCCCTGCAAATTTCGCACAATTTGCATTTTTCATCGCACCCTATCAGAAGGCCTGATGATACAACTTGGCAAGCATTACTCTCTGGGGAGGAGTTTATTGTTTGATACAAATAAAACTAGATTTTACCAAATAACAGCACCGATGTCTGCTTGCAGCCTGAAAAGTATTAAAAAGAATGTTATGAGCTGTAACAGCCAGCAGACCAGTCAAGTATAAAACAACAACAACAAAACAAACAAACTAGATACTTCAATCACCATCATCTCACCATAATAGCAATGTAACATCTCCAGTCAAATGGCAGAGGACCTTCTCCTTTAAACATAAAATACTCTGTCCTCAAAAAATATTCAAGGTACTGAGGATGAAAGGCCATGAGGCTGTTAATGTTTGTCACACGACCACTGAGGAGGAATGATTCCACAAGCAAGCTAAGAACTTGTTCATCATCAGTATCCATTGGTATGATCTACAAAGCAATAGATCAAAGCAATATCAACTGACCATGCTTTTCCACAGTTCTAACTTGATTTTGTCAGCCAAAAAAGTGATTAAAAGTGTAAGAACTAGAAATACAATGCCCCCATTCACTAAATGCATGCAGTTTATGAATGTGGGCGATGGCTTTCACCCACTGAAATCTACTTCATACGAGCTTGTTACTACAAAACATGATAGTTTGAAAATATTTTAATCTAAGTAAATTCCACACAAAATTCCACAGAGCAATATAACAATAGGGATGCGCAATGCAATACTAAGGAATTACCTTAAGGACGTTTGCGCCAAAATCTTCCTATGGTGAGATTTTCTTCATTTCTCACCTAGAGTTAGGTCATAAAATACTTACTCCAAAAATGAAAAAAAAAATAGGGGTCACCGACTTTGTTTCGGAGAAAATGACAGTGGAAAATGCCTTAATTTCAAGAAATCAGTCATAATAGCAAGATGTAGCCTCATCTGCTCATCCATCAAAAATCATAAAAATTAACTGTTAGAGTGAAGGTTTCCATGCATAGGTTTTTAGGGGTGGGATTTTTAATAATTACATGCCGCTAGGGATGTCGTAAACAGTAGAGTTCATCCTCGACGAGCGTTTTTGTAAGCTCTATCCGTTGCAACCACTACCGGACTTCTATGGCACGAGGAAAGAAAATGTTAAAAAAAGATAACTTCTTACCGTGGGACTTTTTCATTTCATCATATTTTGTAGACAGTAAGTAAAGTAAGTGATTCATGATTTCAAAAATAGGGGTCACCGATGATCTATACGAGTAAAATCAATGTGATTTTGCAAAGCTCTTGGAAAATTTCGTTTGTCACGCTTTTGCGTGACCTGTCGGGCAAGGACTGGAACCCAAGAGAGGTCGATCGTTGAAGGGATGAAAGGTTTTTACCGAAAAAAAAAACCTTTCTTGAGCATAGCAACGAAGTTTTAAGAAGTATGAAAGTCAAGTAGACTAGTGCACAACTGATAAAACAACGCGAACATTGGTCGTGCAGTAGTCTACTTGACTTTCATAAATATTTTAAAATCAATTTTGACTGATCACTATCTTCTCTGATCTAACCTTGTGCAAGACTTATCGTCTACGGTTTTTGCAAAGGTTTTAAAACCTCAACTTCACTAATGCTTGAAGTAATGCATGACATATTAGGAACCTTTAGCATCAGGTTTTTCATGGAAACCGCAAACCGCAAAATATCACGTGACCAAGGTCTTGCCGTCGCGTTTGCAGTTTGCAGTTTGCAGTACACGTTTTAACCGCAGAGAAGGCCTCTAGCAGTAAGTAACTAACGGCAAGGTTTTTTGCCACTAAAAATTGTACAGCCTCACGTTTAAAAGCACGAAGTAGCTTTCTATATCCACCTCCAATGTGCAAGTTAGATTTTTGAACTCGAATGAATGAAGTATTTATATTTTTTGGGCGATCAAAGTGATACACTTCCACTTGACAAAAAAAAACAACATGGCGGCATCAAGCCGAACTCCTTGCTAAAGTTCGAAAGCCAGGAAACCTGAAACTGCAAACGGCTAACCGCAAACCGCAAACTGCGGTTTGTGGTTTCCCGCGAAAAATCTGATGCTAAAGGTCTCTATTACAGTCGCGTTACCTGTGCAGTAACGTTGCGCAGCACAAACACTTAGCGCGAACGTCCTTAAGAGACTAAAAGCCACAACCCCTGCAAGTTACTTACATGTTATTGAATGTGAGTAACATGCAGAGGCATGGTACTTTGCGTTTGGCAGTTATGTTAAAAAGTCCACAAAACACGGTGAGACGAAACTCCAAGCATCAGCTTGCTGATCATCATACTAGCCCCAAATTCTATCAGGGACCTAAATATTTTACAATTCCCTTAACACTGATATAATTAATTCTTCCTCAACAGCTTCCTTCAAGAAAGCCCTTGAGACATTCTTTTTTAACAACTATTGTGAATCTTTCAACACCTTAATTAAGTAACTATTAAGTGTTTGTAATCGTGTTCTCCATTACCAACTTGTAAATTCAAACTGTTTTTAATGCGTAAATTTTCGTTCATTACTTTATACTTCAACACGTTAAATAACTAAATGTGCATAATAATTGTATTCTCTGTCACGAACATGCATGTCAACAATACTTAGCTTGAGGTTTCACTTGGGGAGGCCTAATTTATATACGTGTAGTAGTTTCTTTTAGGCCTCCTCGCCACAAATGTAATCCAAGTATGTTTCTCTCTATCTTCTCTTTTTTGATTGTTTATATTTGTATCTTAATTTCTTTTTTCTGTGGCAAACAAAGCCATAAATAATTACATAAACAATAAAAAAGTTATCGTTTAAATTAAACACAAACATCCATGGCATGTTGCACGTGCTCAAAGTTTTTTTAAACTTTGAAGATCATCAATATTATTGAAAATAACCACCAACAACTAAAAGCCTAGACTGTGTAGTAGTATTTTACTCAAACACCATAACACGGTTGTTCTGAAAAAGAAGGCCATGTAAGTTACAAAAGATTTCTTGATAAAGAAAAGGACATCATCCTAAAATCAACGAGAAACCCAGAGTTATTCTGAATGTTATCAGACAGTTCGCAAGATAGGAATATCTCAATGTGATGTACGTATGAGAAGGGACCTCCACGAATCTGTTGACAATGTTTTCCAATGGAAAATGAAAAAATTGAACAAACATTAACTGAATACCCTGCCACTTATTTACATAAGAATAACAGCTATTGTATTCTGACTTGTTCTTCAAAGAATGCAGCCGAGCGATAACAAAGGGGGCAAGGAATTCAGCAGTTACTCCCACTTTCGAGAGCTTGGTAACATTTTCATTCTTGCTCTCCTCAAAGTATTTTTAAGCCATTGTGTTACTTGTGTAAATCTTCAGCATTGATCTTCTCAAAGATTTTGCGAAGTGGAGTCTGGAAGTTTGAGGCAGGTCCAGTCACTTTATATATTGGCTATGGCCAGCTAAAAAAATGATTTAAGGTGATTCCCTGGTTTTGCAATGTGCAACCCTACTGTGCATAATTTCTTGCATCACTGGCACGCGCAAGCACTTGCGCACATTGACGACATGGCAGATTTTGAATGGCGCCAAGCTTAATCCGCCACAGAATGGCTATTTTCTCCTGAAGGAGCAGAGTGTCCCCCATTTTTTATTTTATTGGACAGCCTTTTTGTTGTGCCCTGCAAAAGGGTCTCAATTACCATCCACAGCTAAACTTAGAAGGGAAAATAAAAACTTAGCCAATGTGAGAGGGACTGTAAGTTGGACATTCTTTGAGAAAATACTGTATCTAAGGAAATCTAATCTTTGTGGAATCTGTTACAACACCTCATATTGATAATATTGTAAAGACGCAAGAATAGTAAGCAGAAATATTTAAAAAACAACATCGTGTGCATGACTAAAAAACATGGCAATTGAAGCATTACCATAGGATTTAAGTCTCAAATTGAGCAGACTTTCCAAAGCCAATATGGTGGACATTGAAAACTTCCTTCCATATTAAATAATTATCATTGAAAGCACTGTGATGATTTTAAGGAATCCAACTGTGCCTACTCCTGATGGTACACTGGAGAAACGAATAACAAACAAAAACCCTGCAATGGTAATTTATTGTCATAAATCACAATCCTTGGCAGGCTTAAGGTAATTCCTTAGTATTGCATTGCACATCCCTACTGCGCATGATTTTCGCGTCATTAGCGCGCGCACATGAGCACGTGCACATCCAAAACGTAAGAGATTTCGCTCAAACTAAACCCGATAGCGAAATAAATGCTCCTTTTCTCTCAAACGAGCATGGTGACCCCCGATTTTTTTTTTCAGGTATTTGCTAGGAACAGTCTAATAAAGAACATATTTGAAGAAGAAAAAAAGTTTGATAGTAGAACATGGATTTTTTTTTGAAAACAATTCCGTACTGGGTGTATTTTACCCAAGGCGAGGACTTCAAGCTAACCACAGAAATGTCCCAAAAAGTGCACTATTCCCACAACCAGGGAATCAAAGTCGGCGTGAATGAAGCATTACTGCTTATGTAAATAAGAGAAGCTTTATTTTCAAAATAAAATTTTGTGTCTTTGAAGTAACCAAGACTTAATTCTGTATGAAGGTGATTCGAATTTTTAACGCGAAAACAGTAAGAATACCCCATTTTATGAGCCTGCTGACGCGTAAACAGGCACGGTGACCCCATTTCTTTATTGCATTTTTTTAATGTTCATATCATGAATGTTAATTATGCCAAGTTTCCAAAAGAGTTTGATAGTAGAACAATTTCAAGGGAATTACCTTAAGCAAGATACTTTTATTATTGCAAAATCACAGAAAAAATGCCTGGGAGAAGTATTAATGTGCAGGCTGGACAAAAGCATTCCACAGCTCACCTTCAGACTCTTATTGGACCAGTATGCAAATGAATGTGCAAGTGGTGTGATAAATTTTTAAAAGTCATGCCACAATGTGGCCACAGATAATAAAGGAAATCAGTGTGGTGTGATAATGCTAATTCAGATGTTCCCATATCCAAATTGACCATAACACAGGAATGTGCCATTTGCTTACAATGCACAGTGCCTGATCAAGTGCTGCAGAAAAAATATCTAGCCTGATGCAAATCTTTGATCCAACTTGCATAATTTTGAAGCAAAGGTCTTTCAGATTAGTACATACAAGTTAAGTCAAGTCAAATCAAGTAAATTTTAATTTAACTCACATTCATCCCATGATTGGATTGACTGATACAACATATATGAACAAAACACAAAGGATTGACATAATCATCAAAAGAAAAGGCATTTTTTTTAAGAAAACGCAAATGAAATTAAAGAAAGACTTTCAAGTTGAATGACATCACAAAATTTTTGCAAACTGAGAGCTGTGACGGTGATAATTCAATATGTGCACTTTGTTTCTGTGGATACTGACATACATCTTAGACAAACAAGAGCAAATCAGAAGAGTGCACAGTCTTGCAGACGAATCGAGACACGAATTCTGCTGATGTTAAATAAAATCAAACTAATGGGAAAACGTCCAAAACTAATGTTTACCTGACAAGACACTTAACAAGGACGACCAATTTTTGGAATTAAAAATAACAAAGGGGCAAGGGTTTATAAGTGAACATGACTAAAGCTGTACTAATTCTCATGACAAGACATTTCAATGCATTCAAGGGCTTCTTATTATGATAGTAAGACGGTGGCAATACATGAATTGTCTGCAAGTTCATTTACACCAAATTGGCAATATCAACTGAAACTTTTACTTTGCCCGAGTCCAATTAATTTGTGGCCACATTATTTTATTTTCAACCAAAGACAGATTTTGCACTGTGCATGGAGATGTCAAAAGGTCAAGATCGAGGTGACACTGGGTATGTTGAAAACGAACGAAGATATTGCATCATTTCCTCTCATCTCCATTACAAGTGATACATACAGCTTGCACATACACCAAAAAATCACTCATCATTATAGAATATGTTATATATTAATATGAGACCGGCACATTTATATATTTGCATCCAAACCATCTGCTAACTTTGGTGAAAACATCATTCGTTATCTAACAGCCCTACGTTCAATTCAACTTTTTTCACCCGCTGCTTTTTAATTGACTTTTGGGAATTAAAGAGAGTTACCGAGGTGTACATTTGTAACATTTAACTTTCAAGAAAGTAAACTCAAGGCTTTTTTATAGATTACATCGAGTGTCAGTGGTGTTTTTTTTTTTTTCGGAGGGTGATTCAAAACTTAAAAGCCTTAAGCATGTGAAACCTCGTGTGAAAAGAGAGACCACAATTGTAGCGATAAATTGGCCGTGTAATTAATCCACAACTCACACTCAATTTCTTTCTACCATAACATTGACTGATCTTTAATTCACAATTCCAAGATAAAACCTCTGCAATAAGTTTAATGGTTACCAAACGTATTCAAAGAGCGAAAAAAGCCAAAACATTGAATTGAAGAAGTATTTCAAACAACCTTGAAAGGGAATCGAATTGAGATTTACCGCCGGAACCCTTATTAATGAAGGCAAGCTTTACAATACCACTGAATAAAAGTAAAAGCCTGATTTTGTACAGTTGCATTTATGTATACAATAGCCAGATTGAATTTTGTTCAAACCGGCACAAACAGCTCCCTTGATATATAATTAAGCTTACAAACGTTCAACAAAGAAACAAATACCTCTTTTGATGATATGAAAGTTGAAGGTCCTTTGTAAACTGGTCGTGGAACCTTTATTCCCTGTTCCTAAAATAAGATAGACAGGGTTTCTGTTATCATCAGCCATTTCCCTTGTTATAAACAACCTTGCGATTCTACTCCCGCGCACATTTCATTACCTTGACGGCAATAAGCAACGCCGAACAACTTTCCCTGATATCAGAAAACGGGCTTCTCAAAGAAAGCCGCAAAATGCAAGGTAAAATATCGGAAATGAAGCTCTGAAAACCATTTTCCTTTGCCCTGTTTGTCCAAGATTTCAATGTTGATCCTAATGATTCAAGAAACCGATGCCGGGAGTTTTCGTCTCTTGTTTGCAGGCCACACAAATCTCTGAATGACTCTATCTCACTGGAAATGTCTTCTTCATCGTTCATTGTTCCAGAATAAACCTTGGCTCTGAAAAAGCCAAGAAAATACCTCCAAACTCTGACCACACATCTAACATTCGCTAAAAACGACCATCATTTTCCTTCAAGCCTTCAGTCACTTTTTCCGTCAAGGCCAGCCAATCAAGCCACGAGAATCAGTGTGACGTCTTGACACACCTCCAAACTGGCCATATATGGTAAAGATTTACATTATTTCTCAATCTCGGGAACCACTGAACTGCATATCTACACGACTTATAATCTTCTCCTTTCCAAGGTATTTAAGTGCAATCCAATGTTTCTTACGCACGCAAGTAGATTAATGGTTCATAACATTTTTAAAGTTAGAATTAAACGAAGTAGTTACCAACAGTGGTTTTATCTTTCGCATAAATATTGTATCACAACAACAAAAAAACTCTCTCGAACTGTTTAGATCACGGGCTCGATGATTCTTTTCATAGTGGAGTTTTCGTCTGTTCCTTTCAGCACGTGAAAATATCAAAATAAGTTCCTCAGCAATAAAAATTTCAAAGTGAATGGATTGTCCAGTTGTAGAGATACGGAGAAAATATATTTCAACTGACTTCTCGTTCATTATCAATTGTCAAAAGACTTCCTGATAGTTTTCTGACTGTAGATAGATCAAGAAATTTTAGGAGCCCTTTAGGTGAATGTGCTAGTGAATCGTAACGTCTTAATCTGTTTTCAAGACAGTTCATTCTTAACTATCAAGTCACTTGAACTGTCAGAAAAGGATGAATTTCCCAGTTGTTTAGGTAGTTCGGTAATTTGTTCTGTCATCACCAAGCTCCGAAGGAAACAGAACTAATGAGAGGCGATGCGGTGCTTCAACGTGTGTTTTGTCTTCACCTGGAGTTGCTGCAGATTTCAAAATAAAGTCGCGAGAATACTCCTCAGGGAAAACCCAATCTGCGTATACAAAAAAGCTATATTTCCAAGAATTAAGACAACCTGACGTTTCGAAGAAAGAGGACGTCAATGACGCGTTCAAATAGGGTGGCCCCCCCAGGGGCTGAATCTCATTTCCACCTTCAAACAAGCGTTGTAGAAGTAGGTATCAGACGACTTCTGGTCATGGCAAAATATGGCTTGCCTGCCAGTTCACAAGATAAAGCGCACAGAAAATAATGGGAAGTGGTTCATTATCAGGGTGAGTAAAACAAAACAAATGAAAAACTTTAAAAACTGCAGGCTTCTCTCGTGCCTTTACCGTGGATACACCACCGACATCCAAGGTAAATAGTCCTTGACACCAGGAAGTTCTTTCAATATGTAACTTCGTCATGCATTAGGTATAAATTGAACGTAAATTACCACATGCGACACTGTACATAGCTAAGACGATTGGTGCCCAGAGCACTTTTACTTGTGTATCTTAATTTGATTGCAATTCCTATGTCAGCAAGAGGTAAATTTCAAACTGTGTATTGTACGTGATATGTTCATCAAGTACCTTGTCACGGTTTTCTCAACATGGCAAGAGCTTGTCAAACTGAACAAAGCCGTCACGGAAATCCAAAGTGCTATGCCGGCAAAATGCTTGCACGTAGTAGCCAGAGAGTTAATCACAAGTCGAGTTTAAAAATATTTTATCCCTGTACTGGACGGGAAACGGCAAAAGCGCGAAAATCTCTTGGTGAAAAGGGTACAATCGGAGCAAATTTGCGTAAATCCTCGTTTGGCATTTACTTTTCATTTCTTATGTTTCCTGATTGACCTCCACCACTTTTTTTGCCAATCAGAGTCAGGTGCATCCTCGACTTTAGTCATGCAACTTTGAGCCTGTCGTTTGTGCCAGATGGTAATGCTTTTCGCGCAAATTAATTCCGCTTCATAAGCAGGAAAAGAGGGCCTCGAGGCACGATTCGTGTCTTCGAGACGGGAAAGGGATCCCGCGCCTTTGCCACTGAAGGGTGGAGCCAGTGACCGGGAGGCAATGCACACGTAGTCAATTCTATAAATGAGTAGAGATTTATTTCAGTGAATGGAGTCGAAAGAAAATTCGTATGTTATGAACAATATACAGTTTAAAAAGCTTAAATATACGAAAGAGAGCAGTCAGGAGTTGTTTCACTGACTCATGATCGTTCTGCGTGGCAAATGCATGTATACTTGCGACGCCCTAAGCTTCCAAAAACTACATCCTCAAATGATTGCGATCCAGGTTTGACATATTTCATCGCTTACTCCTCAAAAACGATTCTGTTCTACAAACGAGGGGCAAACAATACGGCTGTAGTTTTACGTCGATTTCTTGGTTTTCAATTCTTCTATGCAGCCCAAAAGTTTGACGGCAGGTCCAAGCTTTAGGCCCATGTAAGACATCACCATTTCTCGTGTTAAAAGAAGTAAGGCTTTGCCGTCGATTTCCTATCGAGAGAAAGAATTAAAGTTTATTAGAAAAAAAATAGCCCTCAAGGACCTTCTAGAATTAAAGCTGTCATTGAGCTCTGCGTCTTTTCCTTTGAATAATGAATGGTTAAGGAACACATGCACTGCACAAGATTAAGGGACGCATGCAACTTATGCGAGCTGGGCGTGTCGTCGCTAACAATAAATGTGCGAGGTATGTAGAACATTATTCATACAGTTTTGTTGCTTAATAAGGGACATTATGGAAGCTCGAAAGGGTTTTAACACTTAGAAGACACTCTATTATAACGACGCTACAACACTGTATCACGTAACAGCAATGTTATGGTAACATACGAAACACCGATTATTTCCCAAACAAGATGTGATCATTATTGTGATGTAACAAGTTACCTTGGCCACGGGAAAGCCCAGGCAAAACACCCCATATTTTGGATTTAGTTGCTCATATCTCAAAAACGAACTCGGTTACCCCCCTATTTTATTGCTGAAAAGTGATTAGAAGGACACGATGAAACTTTCGTTAAAGTTTAAAAAAAAATTCTGTCCGGCGGATTCAGAGCCACCTTAAAAAAATCACAGAATTAAGGTGCCTCTGAATCCGCCACACATAATCTTTTTAAACTTTGCAGAAAGTTTCATCTTGCCCTTATGATTACTTTTCAGGAATGAAAAATGGGGTCACCCAGTTCGTTTTTGAGATATAAGCAACTAAAGACAAAATAAAGGGTGTTTTCACAGGGCTTGCCCGTTGCCACGGCAACATATTACGTCACAATAATGACTGTATCTTGTTCAGCAATAATTCGTGTTTCATTTGGTACCACAATATTGCTAATACATGATACAACGTTGTGGTGCCGATCCTTCTAATAAGAGCGTCACTTGCAAGCGTTGAAACTGGTTTGAGCAAAAAGAACCGCATCCAAGACATGCATAAGGTCCAGGCAGTACTTTCTACTCACGTGTTTTTTGAACGTCTCTGCATATTCTGCTAGTTCCGATTTTTCGATAAACTTTACAACTTCATCGACGGACCAAGTTGTTGTTGGAGATGTTGACTCGACTGTCGGAGAACTTACTTCTGTGAAGAGAATAACACACTTATTTGAGTGTAACCATTTGACTTAGAAGGCAAAGCAAATAATTCCATTTCTTTTTTTGAACTTGAAAATTAAACCAATACATTGCGAGTGAATTTCCTCCGCAAAGATAAAGGAAATATTACGATACTGCACTTTTGGCCACAACGCCAAGGATGACGCCCCTGTAAACAGTGAGTAGGTGCTTCAACGTTCCCTGAACAAAGTTGAGGTAAAAAACATCTACCGATGTTTTCGAGCAGTTTTCAAATGAATGAATGAATGAATGAATGAATGACTGTCTAAACTAATTACGCGATTGCCAATGCTAAGCTTAGTGACTGGTTTAAATATCTCGCGTCAGTTTAGACCAATGAAAAGGAAAACCAAAGCCAACAACGACTTGCACACACGATTTTTCCCGCGCTTTGAGCAAGTTGCATGGAATTGCTACGAATTTGGATTGGTCCATTGCGCTGTTTGCGCCTGCTGCGATTGGTCGAAGTAATTACTTTGGTACTTGTTTTACGACACTCAATTGGAAGCCGATCTAACTAACTGAGAGTAATGATCTAGATAGGCAGTTGTAA
>NC_090871.1:2633517-2648517 GCF_036669935.1 Montipora foliosa
TTCTTCGAAAGCCATTGTAAGGGGGTGTTGATGACTGCAAAAATAAAAAAAAGAAAGATTTTATCTGTAATATGCTTATGCTTATTTCTTTTATTTAAAATATTGAGAAATGAGCTAATAACCTTGGGAAATACATTAAACCCAAATGTTTGCCACTTGTGGAGCCAAGCTTAACCTCGCTTGTCACTTGGTCTAAAATAACTGTGTTAGAAAATCCATCTGAAAAGATAACTTACAGTATGACAAGCAATTCAGCACCCTTAGTGTTTGTTGCCCTTGCAAACACATTGTCAAACTGCTATGAATGTTTTTATTCCAACCTGTCTAAAGTAACTCCATGGAGCTGCAACTGAATCAGTCTTTGCCAGATATTCATCCCAAGAGAAGATACCTTTCGGACCTGTTTATATGAGTAAAGAACTAATAATTATCTAATTGTGATGGTGGGTAGACTAATGGGTCTATGAACAGAAAGCCGTTGGTAATAAACACAAACAAATTATAAGCCTTACTGGAAAGAGGAAGCCTCTTGGCAACATTTACTTGCTTTGATGCGCTAGGGCTTTTGAAGGACTGTCAGGAATCTTACAACCAACCAAGAAAATCTACATGAAAATCCATCCCCAAACCACAAGGTTTCATGGCATTTATATCCAGAAATATGGCAAATCGGACAGCTCTTGATTTTGGAAGACAACACAAAAAAACCCCTTTAAGTCTAAATGCTATCTATCAAATAGTATTTGTAAACGACAACACAGGCAGTTAAGGTTGCTTTGAGAGTAGGGTTAACTGTTTATGTTTACGAGAGCAGTGAAAGTTGGAAAGACACTGGTTATCTTACAGGAGACAAGTGATGCTATAGTACTTGTAGTAGAGAAAAGTAAGGAAAAACTTCATGACATATATAGAGAACTTGCATGCACTTCTGAACAAAATGGAAAGTGGTAGAGATGAGATTGAAAGAGCAAACCAAATATGTCTCACCGGCACAATTTCAATCACGGAAAGCCAGATGAATGGCCTAGCTGTTTGAAAAGTACATCTCTAGAATGAAATTAAGTGGTGTAGTCTTGAGGGATAAACAAACTTAGAAGGGAACACTTCTATCATTTACACCCGTGGCCCTTGATATGCAGGTAGTACCCTAAAGCGTCTTTTGCTCTTAGTTACCTCGCATTGGTGGAATCTTGGGAGGTTTTTGAGAATCATTCTTTGCTGAAAAAAAGGGGAGTTGCAAATGCCGGTTTAGTGATGCCCCTTCAACGCTGGTTTACACATATAGTACAATCATAGGGGCATGTCTGCATTTATGCAAAACAATGAGTAAAAGCAGGCATAACAAACAAACCTAAAAGAAATGATATTAGAAAAGATATTTTTTCCTCTCATGTTTGCATTAGTATTAGTATGGTTGCTTGAACCATGTAACGAATCAAAGCAGAGAAAAGCAATAACCTGAACGAAACAAATTCAACTGTCAACAATAATGTTTAAAATGAAGTCAATGGACTAAGCAAGATGGGGGAAAACTTTGCCTTAGCTGCAAGTAGGATACATTGCCGATGATTGTTCTTGTCATATAATTGTGATTAGTTTTACACTTAGCTTGCATGTTTTGTGTAAAAACCTTGAGGTTCACAAGAAAACAAAGTGGACTTTGATTCACCAATTCTCTCAGGGAATTTTTTACATATATTATTTACTTACCAGCTGTAGATTGCTTTGAGGCTGACCGTGTGAGAGGGGCAGATGAACCAGGCTTAACTGAAAGTGAGCAATTAGGATAACAATTATCGCATAATTTTGGTACACAAATTATCTGTTTTAAATCAAAACTTTTTTTAAAAAAATTATCAGAAGGAAAAAAAGATTTAGCTAAAAATACACAAAGCCCCTTACCCAGAGATGTAAAGTATGATCTTGAAAACAATAACTTGAGAAACTTTTTTAATTGACGTCGTTTTAAGTTGAGTGATTTTTCCATAAACTATATAAGACGTGTTTCATATGCTGAAGACTTTCTACCTCTCAAGTGTTTTTTCTAGTGTTACTTTAAAAACCTTGCTATGTTCAGCTTTCTCCACAAAAATATCCCTGAATCACCCAAAGGAAATCGGAATATCTTGAGACCCACAGAACGTACGCACATTAACAATAGTAGGCACCATCCTTAAATATTAATTATTATTATTAATTTCCTTTTATCTGAAGCGATGATAGAGCACACTAACCAGCCCCAAGGATTGGGGCCTAGGGTTAGGATGTGTTGGAAGTCTATTTGACAGATAAAGCCTTTCTTACATGTAGGATGTTATTATTATGACAGTTTGAAACTTTTGAATGTCAATACCTTAAAGCTACCTGGGGCGTTAATCGTAACCCAGGAGCTCCTTAAAAACACCATGTTCAAGTCCTATTTACAAATATCTTTCTAAAAGTATTATCCACTTAAATCTATTAAACTATGTGAAAATATAAAATAAGTGATTGCTAAAATTAAAAAAAAAAAAAAAAAGAATAATAAAATAATAATAATAATAATAATAATAATACATTTTTTTTTTACAATAATATCCTTTGCTGAAATGAAATTCGTGTTATATTGCTCGTAAAGTTTATGTGATTACTTTAAAAGTGCGGGCAATATTAAGAGAGCTTGATAAGACCGATTTCTGCATCTTTAGCAGGACTCCTTTAGTTCTCACTCTTGACCCGAGTAAATTCCTCATTCCCTCCTCCATGTCTGTGGACCATCCACCTAGCACGTCAATAATGATGTTGTATTGTTGCACATCGTACCCAGGGTACTGTCGCTTTATCTCCCATCTTAGGGGGGCATACTTGGCTGTCTTCTCCTCTTCCTTACTTGTTCGGTTATCAATCCATGGACAGCTCATCTCTAGTGCTATCACCTTCTCCTGTTGGTGGTCGATAAAACGGGCATCGATTCTGTTTGCTCTCACCTCGGTGTGCTCAGCATACAGCGGGACATCCCAGTAGGCTTGAAACTGGTCGTTTTCATATACCGGTTTGGGTTTTACTTGGGAGAACCATGGTGGGACTTTGTCAATAAGGTTTGCGTCCTTCAGGATCTCGAAGAACAGGATCTTCAAGGCGTTATTGTGCCTTTCCAAGTACTTGTTCTGGGCCAAGGTGGGACATCCAGCTAGAATATGCTGAACTGTTTCTGCTGATCTACTGCATAGCCTACATGCCACTTCAGTAGCTGGTCGGGCTCGCACCTTGTGACTGTAATATATTCTTGTTGGCAATAGTTGCTCGTAGAGCTCGATCACTCCTGCAACGGTGTTAGACGGACACAACGTCCAGTCCTTAAGCCAAGCAAAGCAGCCTGCTTTACTCAGACTTACATCCTCCCACCTACTTGTGTGTAGCTTTCCTTGCCACCTCTCTTCCCTCACAGCCTGTGTATTCTGCTTTTCTACAGTTTCCTTCAAGGCAACTTTGATCTTCTTGTCTGTGATTGTTACTCCCCCCTGGGTGATGCAGGGTGACGGGTGCTCAAGGTCCAGGCCAAGACCGAGTTCTGCTGCATACTTCATGCTATCCTTTAAAAATGAATGGTGTCCCACCTCACCTGCTCTTTCTTCAAACTTTCTCACAACTGCAATGGTCGGGTCCAGATTCTTGTAGACTTTCAGAGCAGCCTTTATCTTGACGAGTTTGTATTCTTGCTCGACTGATTTCAGCCCGCGCCCCCCTTTTTCCCTCGGGAGGTACAGTAATGCTGTCGAGCCTAGGGGGTGTTTGCCGCCGCTCTCAACGAGGATTTTTCGAACTTCTCTGTCAATTTGCCTAAGCTCTGCTATTGGCCAGCTCTGGGTCCACATTAGATACCCCAGTATGGGAAGGGCAAATTGGTTCGATGCAGCTACGCGGTTGTGATCTGACAGTGGACTTGACCAGATGACTGACATGCGTTGTAGGTATTCTTTGGCTGCAACATTCAAAGCTAACTTATCATCTTGTTTTAGGTTCTCTAATGTTCCCAGGAACTTGTAATAAGTTCCTTCCTTTAGATTTGTCAGTACTGCTCCGTCATCCAACTGCACACCGGTTTCATCCTTCACCTGTACGCCTCTCCTTACATGGACGGCCGCGCATTTCTTTGGATTCCATTGTAAGCCTATATCTTGCATCGCACTCTTGGTTGACTTCAGAACCTTGTTGAGTTTGATCTCTGACGCTGCAAACGCCTTAAGGTCGTCAATATACAGCAAATCCGTTATCTTTGTGCTTAAGGGTTTGGACAACTTGTACCCCTCCGAAGCTCGTAGTTTCCAAGCCACAGGATTCATACACAGGGTGAACAACCTGGGGCACAATGCATCTCCCTGAGGGAGGCCGCGTCTGAATTGTATCACTTCAGACTTCTCTATCCCCTGCTTCGTCTTTGCGACGACTTTCGTGTTCCAGCTGTTGCACAGGCTCTCGATAGTGCAGCACAGCCAGGTTGGGAATCTGTGTAGAATCATCATCTCAGCAAGCCATTCATGGTCAACTGAGTCAAAAGCTTTCTTGACATCAATCCAGGCCATGCTCAAGTTACGTTTATTATTATTATTATTATTATTATTATTATTATTATTATTATTATTATTATTATTATTATTATTATTATTATTATTATTCTGAAAGGGTATTTTACCTTAAATGAGACTTATAAGACTAGTTTGGATAACAACAAAATGAACAAAAATTAATAAAAAGACCTGACATTAAATTTGAACCACTCACCAGTCTTGTTTGACCCTTGTAATTTTGGACTTTGTAAAGACTCTTTATCCTTGCTTGGGTTCTGGCTTTCCCTCAATTTTTTTACAGCTTGTTCAAAACACACAGCAGAGCAGAGACCTTTGCAGGAGATGACCTTTTTACCATCATTGGAAGCAAAGTCTTTCAAAAGAGCTGATTTTTTGCACCAGGAGCACACCTTGGGCATATGCAAAGGATAATTCTCTCCAGGTGAGGCTGTGAAGGTTATGTACACACCTGAATGGGTTTGATAAAAGAAAATTTGACACTAGCCAGGACGCCACAGGAATTGCACAATAATGAGAGCAAGCATGTTTACCCAGCATAGCCTAGCAGTAGCTTCAATAAATACAGACAGGTGATGAGCAGCATTGGCTACTTCACTCAGAAAAGAAGTGATATTAGATAGATAGACAGATAGATTATTGAATATAACAAGTACTCCAGTTTTTCCCTGTCACATACACGTAAACCAACATTTGATCAATAGTGCTTTTACTCATGTGATCAGTAATCTTGTTTTTCCACCAAAACAAAAGAAAATGTTTGCATTGTAATAGAGTTCAATTCCCGGAGGATTAGTTGGGTACACCAACATGAACGCCGTTCCATTGTTTAGGTACACCAACATGGCCACCGTGACGTCACCTGAAAACTCTCTATATATTTATTTATTGTAGTCTTCCAAATTAGTTGTGTGCTAGAGAGAATTAAAGAGAGTACATACATTATTGTTATTATCGCTCATCGTCATCACCATCATCGTTACCAACTATTATTATCATCACTACTTCAATGAACAGTTCAATACTATCTGAAAGTCTATGCGGACATTTGGTCACTTCCCATGGCCTAAGGTGTACACAGAGTGCCGGATATGCCTTAAATTGATTCCCCCTTTATCCTTTATTCCATACTAACTGATACTTTCCAGAGAACTTTCCTATCCACACAACAACGCATTCTCACAATAATATGGGATTGGGGTGTTTACCACATGAAGGTTTCATTTCTCTGGCAAAAGCAACCTTAAAGACTGACTAACATCTCACTGCCCCTAACTTTCACTTTGTTTTCCCACTGTCTATTTACTGCAACAGGTGACTGAACTTTATTTCATTACCTTCTCTATTGACCATTACATCTGATGAGCTGGGAACCTCATTTGGCCCACTTTCCTGAAAGAAGGAGATACTTTAGTGAACATAACTAAAAGAAAATCATTCACAAAATGAAAAGAGGAGGTATCCAATATATTTTTGCCAAGTGAACTTAAAGGACATTTTTGAGCACCAAACTCATCAACATCATTTATATCCTTATTAGCTAGTGTGTGTAACCACAAGACCCCATTCTGGTCAAGTGAATGAATTTAGAAACAATGAAAAACAAGCTGAAAACCACACGATTTTACACCTGAGTGTAAAATACTTCTTAATTTGCACATTCATAAATCTAGCCCAGAAAATGAAGACACACAACTTTATTTCATCACACATTTTACAATACCTGCTTTAATTTAAACCAACCTTATTTTTTGCTACCTTTGAATGTGACAGTAGAGTTATGTAATTTCAATAACTGGCAGGTACAAAAGTCGGACGAAATCAATGAAAAAGAAAGATTTGCAAACTATTAATCTTGATGTTTGCCCAAATTTCATCAAAGGTTGGCTTAAAGATTAGGGTAAGCAGTGGCAGATCCAGACCTGGAGGTAAGGTGGGGGCCAGCTCTCAAACACTTTGTTTTTGGCCTTTCACAGTTTTGGTATTTTATAGTGTTTTGGTGGCTTTGGTCCAAAAATAAGGGAAAGGGGGGGGGGGAACAGGCCCCTCCCCTGGATCTGCCACTGTTCAGGGTGATTTCTCAAAGCCTTATAATTTTTTTTTCCCATTGATCTGAGGTCCAGCTGCTGGGTTTCATCAGGTTCCAAACACTTGAAAACCATAAAACTTCTCGGCCTACAACCTTGTGGTTTCAAACCTGACGAAACCTTCACAGTTGTTTTCAAACTAGTTAATGACATCCTTCTATATTGAAACCATTTTAGAGAGAGATTTATGTGTATGCAATTAACAAGGTAAATTCCCATAAAATTAATATCAGAAACTCATATTGTATCAATGACTTCAAAACTTGGCAAAACAAAACAGGACACAGACAAGAAAATGTACTGTTTTCTACATTTTTCCTTACAACTGAGTGCTTCACAAGTATCAGAAGTGTTCACCACAAAGGACTGTGCCAACAAAACTTAAGATCACAGTAAACTTTAACCAACAATTCGTGAGAAGACAGAAGTCTATGTTGATCCCCTAAGCTCACAAATTGAATTGTTGGTATTCCCAACAATTTCCTGTGGTAAAACCAGACCTGATAACAAGGACAGAAAAATACCAGCTCATTACAGCACAGTGTGTAAGTGGGAATTAAGAAAGCAAGATAGGAGAGTTGCACAATTGCAATCAGTACCAAAGATCTCTTATACATGTAAGTTGAAAAAGCTTCAAATATAATAGCCTCCATAGCAGGCGATAAAGTTAGGAGTCTTCCCTGTTGTCTTCCCCTTAAACAGGCTGCACATGAAACAAATTCAAAATAGCGCATTTTTGTCTCTTCAAAAATCTATCTAGCCGCATATGAGAACCCCCTGTACTGTTATATCATTATCCAATGATATTGAGGAGCAAGGATGGCACAGTCGATTAGTGCGCGGCCTTGGTGTAAGAGGTCCTGAGTTCGATTCCCGGATTTCGCATCCTTGTTTCGACTTCTTTCCTTTCCGTGTAGCTAAGTAGCTTTAAATACCCGTAAAACGGAGCACTTATGCAGAGGGGGGAGTAAAATGAGCGCACCGTCGACCTCAGGTTTGTCAGTTGCATTACTGTTACCAGTTATCGACGTTAAATATGGTTACTAATTCACTTTTTTTTTACTTTATCCACCTGTTATATTACCTTGACTAGTGCATAGGAAACTTCAGCCTGCCAGTTTCAAAAAATCGTGGAAACCTTTATATCCATGCGTAACGGCAGTGGAACTTTGATTTTATAAGGAGGTTGGCACTTTGGCCAAATAAACGTGAATAATAAAGACCGCAAAATGAGTCATTTATCAAAGGGGTCACTGAGCATGTTCCCTTTACTCATGTTTATGCTTATCCCCCAGTTCATCTGCACCATTTAAGGTGGGTCACACCAATAATATTTTAAGAAACAGTATCTTTTGCACACAGTGTATTACCAAGCAGCTATTATGTTAACACATGAAATAACAAGATTTACGTGCTCAAATTATACTGGATGTAGTAGATTACCATAGCAACAGGGATGACATCCAAAAACACCCCATATTTTGTCTTTAAATGCTCCTACCTGCTAAATGAACTTGATAATTTTCTAGCTGGAAAGTGGTGTTCATAACTTAAAACTCTATGCAAAAATATAAAAACAAATTTATGGGGTGGAATCATGGCAATCTTGTCATAGGAAAATTTAGGGCAGCCTTGCATTTTCTTTGGACTTTGCAGGGAGCTTTCTTTATAATTAGCCCACTAACCACCTTCCAGGAATAAAAAAATGGGGGTTACAGAGTTTGTTTTCGCAGTTTTTTTTAGCCAATTAAAGACAAAATATCATTTAGGGTATTTTTGTCTAGTACACTGTAGCTTCATACCTTAGTGGCTTAGCTCATTAATTAAGCGAACTACTTTAGGATTACTAGTAAATATCCAATTTGTTATCACTGAAATACCAACCCTGAAACATGTCACAAGCCTCCACAATATTGAGGGTCTTTTCAGTGAACTGGAATACATAGAGGATATTACATGGCCACGTGGAGATACGAAATTTCTCTTTGAGTGTTGAAAAATATTTCACGAGTGAGCGCAGTGAACGAGTGAAATATTTTTCAAAACAAGAAGAGAAATTTCATATCTCCAAGCAGTCATGTAATATTCTATTTATTATATAAACACCAATGAAATACTAAATCAAGGTGCAATTTTCATATGTAACCATAGCAACAGTGAGCTTTTCATGTGTGAAGATATCATGTTTTGCGCGAAAGCTCACTTGATATTTCATTGGTGTTTATATAATAAATGTAAGTATTACAGTATTTCACCACCATAACAATCTTTCACACGTTTTCAAGTAAGTGAGGGCAAGGCTTATATCACTCAAACTTAATGCAAGAGCATCCTCAGTGTTTGATTATCCTTCAACCCCCTTGCCCCTTTTCTGTCCAGTACTTTTTTAATCACTTCCAGTGAGATGTGAATCCCAGAGGCTCAGGTTCAGATCCCACTGGTTCATCTCCAGTCATTTCAAATAAATATTTATCAAAATTGATTACAGTCAAACCAAGTGAAGCGTACCCCTTAAGATTGCATTAATGAAGTGATTATTTGAAACTTGAACCCGCTAGTCCTTTCAAGAATGCAATAATGAATTGATTATTCGAATATTGAACTCGCTCGCTCGATCCAAGAATACGGCTAAATTCGCTAACGGCTTCCGTTTTCGAAAAATCAATTCACTGTTGCGACTAGTAGGTTTCAAACCTACTAGTCTTTTCTAGAATGCAATACTGAATCGATTTTTCGGAAACGGAACCCGTATTCTTCGATCGAACGAGCGAGTTCAGTATTCGAATAATCAATTCATTATTGCATTCTTGAAACGACTAGCGGGTTCAAGTTTCAAATAATCAGTTCATTAATGCAATCTTGAGGGGTACGCTTCACTTGGTTTGACTGTAAATACAAAAATAACTTCGATAGAAAGAATAAAAACATAATTTTTTTAAAAGGTAGCAAGAAAAAGACCTAAACATAAAATTATATTTACAATACCTAGGGTAAAACGAAACTTTGCGACTTCTGGACAAAGCAATGACAGAATTATTTTGTTACATGGATTTTAAACTTCAGAGTTTCCATGTCATATTGAAAGATCTACAGTATAATAATTACTTATAAATAATAATTTATAAAAACCATTAGTTGAATTATTTCAGTCTGACAGAGGTACATTTAACTATTTCTTGGCCTAACTAAAACTTTCCCATTTATTTCATGGAAAATAACTGCTATAGACATGATTTTCAAGACCCTTTTGGTCCCTCCAACAATTTATGAACACCCAGTAATCTCTTTCCTCTTCTACTGTGTTGTCCTTGTCAAATCTACTCTTGACTTTCAGAAGTTTTCTGTAACATGGTTCGCAGGTCAGTAATTTCATAATGTGATCTGGCAGAGATGAGAAGAGTGACCTAAACATAATTCTGTTGAGTGTTCTGGGATCTTGCTCACTGTTGGCGATGTATTTTTCACACACAAAACAAACGGAACATTCAATATTCTTAACAGGAGGTGAAACCATCTTACTACTGAAATCTTGACCAGTCCATATCTTGATGTGAGCAAGATAGTCTCTGTTGTCTTCAGAAATACCCGCATGCACAAATATGTCACGTTGCCGAGTCAGTCTTTCCCAACATAAGAAGCAGACCTTTTGGATACCAACACTCTTGGGTAAATTACTAAATAATAATGGAAATTTGCTTCTCCTCAGTTTCCCTTGTTGAGAGTCATTGTAAACTGGCTTTGAGCAAACATAGCAATCAAACAAAACTTTTGCCGCATTGTTGAACTCTTGGCTTTCAATTTTTGTCACTGACTGTGAAACTAAATCCCTGGCAGATTTGCTAAAAACATGATTGCTAGGTACACTTGAGGAGACAGTCACTGTGGTATTATCAGAGGCATAAGGCACATCTCTTGTGTTCATAACTTGTGCAGGAGAGGATGTCCGTGTTTGCTGATGCCCGCCATTAACAGAATCTACTACCTGTGACGACATTTCTTTGGGAGTGGCATTCGAAGGTGTGCCCTGTTTGGAGGTGGTTAGACTCTGGTGGCATTTCTGGCAAACAGCGGCCTGAAAAAGCCATGCAGGATGACTTCCAAACAGATGAGGGTGCTCCACACGAAAGACAACTTCTGGTTTTTGGACAAAGTAGTCAGAACACATGATGCAATTCCAGAACTTAAATGTCATGTTTGTCTTGTTGCCACTGTTAACAACAGGCAGATTAGCCACCACACAATATACACCTTTGATGTTGGGTGGCTCAGCAAGGAAATGAGGAGCCTAGGGAGAGGAGAACAGAGGTTTCATGATCAGTCATAGGAGTTAGCTGTGGCTGACATAGACAAACTGCAGACAAACAACCCAGGGATGAACAATGAAAAAATTAATCTTATCTGGTTGAACAAACAACTTAGATTGATCAGCGGTTTGTCCCCAATGAACAGTGGAGGCACTCTAATGTTTTCTGGGTTCCCAAAGCCATCAGTGAACGTATACAACAAGTGTCACAAAAAAAAGAAATACTGTAATTACTGTTTGAACTGCTTATAAGAAAAATCAGACACAGCTAAGACCAACAACAATCATCTCCCAAAAAAAACCACGTATGGCAAATTTAATGCAACATGAAGTAAGCTACACAGCTTTATTAGCAAACACTCTTGAATTAGGTTTGCACTTTTTCACATACATGCATATAAAAAACTAATTAGTAACAGTAAACTGCAAATGCCAAGGTTCGTTTTATATCATTAAAGAACAAAAAGAGACTGGTGGTGTTTTGAAACCTCTGCTCTCACACAATTACCCACAGGCAATTAACAGATAGTCAGCTTTAAAATGTGCCATGTAAATTAGTAGCAGAAAAGAAAAAACACTAAGAATTATTTAGCAACAATAAAATTAATGTACAGTGTACTACTGAAATAGGAAATATTACAGCTCAGTTGTATGTGTTTTATGATGTTTCGTTGATAATGCAATAAAACACACGTTAAAACAAGTTAAAACTTAATTAAACAACACAAAACAAAATGGTTAAAGGGAAAGATGTTTTACCACCCAACAACGTCGTAACACTTTCTATCACAAAACAGTTATTACTGTTTGCACAGGCCTTTGCAGGACAAAGGTTATTTCTATAATAATTATATGTACATGTATGCCACAACAAGTTGCAAAATTGTTGAGACAATTTCATTAAAAACACCTTTTCTAGCTTCCAATACCCGCCGTATCTGGAATTTAAACCTTTCCCACTTCACTTCCCCTCTCCCCCTGTAAATGTTGACTGTTTAAGTTTGCAACAAATTTTTGGTCTTGCTAGCAACACTGATAAGGGGGGGAGGGGGACTGCAGTGTGAGAGATAATAGGTAAATTAATAACGCCCTAAGAAGGTGAGGTCTCTCCACTATTTTTGCAACTTGTTGCAGTTATGACACAGTTACAACTCTTTGACTTAAGTTATCCCAATCTTTGCAAAACGATATACATGTTATTATTACTTACTGAGTACCTTGCATATAATGTTTACCCATTTGGTTAGCATTAGCAAAGGATAAGGTTTGTTTCATTATTGATAAAACAAAGACCCATGTGCAATCTATTATCTGTGAAAGAAACAGGCTGCAAACATTCTCTGAATAGATTAATTACTATTAATTTTTTATAGTGTTGAGAACATTGCAGGTACTTGTTAACATACAACTTTATACTTAAAATTAATTAATTTTCAAACAACATGCATGACACAGTGCTCAAAAGTTAAAAGAAATTCCAGGTTGTCCTTGTTTCAAAAGCTGGGCAACTAGACATGTAAATTTGGTTACCCAGTTGCCCATTAGGATCGAGTGAGGACAATGTGCGAGCCGGCGAGCCATGGCTACCAGTGGCGAGCCATGCAAGTCACACAGTTATTGAAAGCTAACCATTTTAAAATGGATGCTTAGACTTAAATACTCTTTATCAGCCCATTTGAAATGGGTGCTTAGACTTGCATGGCTTGCATGGTTCACTAGCTCGCAGATTGTCCAACCCCATTAGGATGAAACCCCCTACAATTAAGTGCATGCCACGTTTAGATGCAATCACATTGCATTGGAGCTCGAGTATCCCATAGAGAAAGTGTGCACCTGTGGTTTTTTTGCAGAAGTCTGGTTTAAGTTTTAGCCTTTTCAAAGTGGAGTCTCTGATCTCCATCATCAGCTACATGTTTGTGACATTGTCTCTTGAATTTTCCCAACTGAAAATTTTTTGTAAAAGCCAAACACGGGAAAATCCTTAACAGTGGCAAACTAATTATTATTATTGTTATCTTCACACTACTATCAGACATGACCATAGAAAACCGACTAGTGAGTTGGGTGCTGCATAATGCAATTCATTTTCTAATGGTTGGGTTGTCTGTTGTTTTTTCTTTGGGCAACCAACCTTTCCATTTTATCTAAAACTAGTCGCCTGGAAAACTTTCTGGTTGTCTGGACCAACCAGAACGACTGCTAATTTCGAGTACTGCATGACATCTAGTTACAAACAAATTCTTTTACTTTTAATCAAAATGAACATACTACTTATTCCTCTGTCCATGTTATCAACAGTGTAGCTTACCAATTTACTATATATGGTTTGCAGGACAGTTATTAGGAATGATTAAGGACGTTGCCTACTAATTCAAAGGTATTTTTGCCCGGTTTAAATACTGAATATGCAAGAAAAGCAGATCTTAACAAGTGTTATTGAAATCCAAAAAGAAAATTGGGGGAGATAATTAATCAACAATTTTGTAAAAAGCTTTAACATACAAAGCAATGTATGGCGTTCTTTTCCAAATGGAAGCTTAATTATCTCTGAAAAATGCATGGCTACCCCCAATTTTCTTTTTGGATGCCAAGAGAACTAGCTAAGTTCTGTTATCTCCGCACAGTTTTGAACCGCACAAAAATATCCCATATTAATAAGCACCACTGATTGGAAATCTAAATATCTTGAGATGCGCAGAACATACACACACTAACAATAGTAGGCACCGTCCTTAATTGAGTTTTAACCTGAATCACTAAATCCACGCATAAATGCAAGATTGCTTGCTTCTCAAACAATACCTCAAAGAAATAAAATACACACAACAAAAACTTGTACATGCACTCTTTGGAAGATACCCACAAAGCTGCCTAGCTAGGTGGGTGCGTAGCCACTAAACTTAGCTGGTAATAATGCACAACACACTCAAAAAGGTGCCTTAACACAGGTACAAAAATACAGGTATGTGTTTCTGATTAATTAATAACTCAGCTGGTTTGGTACAAGCGAATTCCCACCTTATTAATTAACAATTACTTTTACAGTGTATTCCCAATTGGCAAAGCCAAGACATTTCAGGCGAAACAGATATTGATCCAAATAAGTCACAAAAAATTCTTACCAGAGCAGGGTCTGGCTTGATGGTTTCACTGGAGGTGTTTACAGAATCCTGTGGCAAGGACGGTACTTCAACTGGAACACGAGAAACCTGAGAAAAAATAGAAAGTACTGAGTTGTACAGGATAATTTTAACACTTAACCCATTGAAGCTTGTGAGTGAGACTTAACTCTGTCTTATGGCAGACGATTTTACTTGTAAAGTGGGAGCATTCTAGGGTGCCTGAGCAGTGAATGAGTTAAATAATATTCTTGTTGTTCAACAAACATGACGATAAAAACAATGCCAATTCAATGCTACAAAACCCTGTTTAACACAATGCTAACACAATCCAACGCAATGCTAATTAACACTAACATAACGCTAATAAGATCCAGTGCTAACACAATCCAACTCAAACACAAAATTTGCCAACCAAAACATAAGATAACTAACCCAAGATGTTGCAAGTGCTTGTTACTCATTGTTAACTAACTTAAATTGCATTTAACTACATGGAAAAATGTTTGCCAACATGAAAACAACAATCAACCATCAGTAAAAAAAAATGTCGCTGAGCTGTCGTCGGCTACAACTATTACTGAAAACAATTAAGCGACATTGATAGTGTAGTTAAAAGAAGGAGAAGTTTGTCTATGATATGCCCTGTAATGTTTCCAATCCAGATCCAAACCCTACATGTATGCAGAACCGCCTTTGAGTTACCAGTACTCAACTTATTATTTTTACCCATTTTCATAGTCTCTAATATAAGTTCCTGAGATTTTTTACTAGTCTACTAGAAAGTTTCAACGGGGGAACGGGGCCTGTTGTTCAAATTTACGCCAAAATCCTTCCAAATGAAGCAATATTAAACTTACTGCATTATCAAATTCTGGCAATGGTATGACTGCTGCACTGCTATCATTTTCTAAACCTAAAGAAAC
>NC_090871.1:2653517-2656017 GCF_036669935.1 Montipora foliosa
CTCCAAGATGGCGGAGATTAGATATTATTCGATAGATAGGAATAAACGTACAACCAGACTCATTTGAGTTCATATGGCAATCTTATCGCTTTTTTCGATGAGACTTAAAGATAGAAAAGAGATGTGTATAATCATTAAACGCTGAAGTCCAATTCTGGCAAACGCGATAGTCGTCAGCTTGATTGCGTCGAATTATGCAAATGTCGTAAAGTGGAAGAACGATAATAAAGGGAAACACTATCTCTTGTTTTTCGATTATCGCACGCTCTTCTGCAGCTGTCTGCTGAAAACAACGCCAAGCTTTGTGTTAACAGTCCTCGGCCAATAAAAACGAAAAGCGTTTGAGGCCTCAGCGAACGAAAATACGAACATTTTGTTGCCCGAGGATCGGAGACCACGAGTCGGCTCCTCCGGTGAAGTTCGCGTATTATAATTTACGTGCATACTTAACAATCGAATATTACGATAATTGGATCTAACAGTGCTTCTCTGAAGTCTCTCCCGGCCACGTAATCATAAACCAAACATTGCCGGCTTTCAAAAAGTCCACAGGAATCAAGACTCCTGCGGACTGCTGCACACGAGTTTTATACTCAGGAACACATCGATCTTTAAAACCATCCGTTTTGATAAAAGACACCATTAAACAAATAAATCAACTTACCTTTCTTGCTTTTCGTTCCTTCAATTTTCGTTATAACGCAAATGGGGAGAGTTACAGCCTTTCCTGAGTATCACTACGTTCATTTCAATTCATGCTATCGATCACTTATCAGCAGGACTGGGACAGTGTTTACCTTTATTCGGAACTCACGTTCTTTTAGCGCATGTTGCATGAACGAAGCAATACTCGATAACTTTTTTTCTATAACCATATGACGGTTTTTTCCTCGGTTGTCTGTAATCTTTTCACCACCGCTCGCGCTTCCACAGCCAGGATAACGGGTCGGTTTTTTTTCTCGCAAATTGCGCAGCCGCACAAACACAACTGATCAACAGGCGGACCATCACGATGGGTTTCTGGGTAGCGATATGGCCGCTTCGAAAACGTTTTTACATTTTGTAAAATACTCAAGATTGAAGATAGAAGAACTTAATATCTGTGCTTCCAGGGCATATTAATGAAGGAAGTAAAAACGGCACAACATTCACACGACCGATGCGGAGCGACGGACCGTCGTGATGTGATTCTGGGTAAAATGAGAGACATACGCAAACTGCAATTTCAACTAATATCGTCTTTCATAATTTTGAGGATAAAATAACGCGATTAAGTTTCTTTGATAGCTTAATTTAATTCATAAAAACATATATCTTTTAAATGATTGCCATATGTCTTTTGTATAAGTTGAGTGTTTATAGGAGCAGCGTTGACCCGTAAACTCATTCCCAGGCTTCGAGAGAGCCTTTCCCTCAAATAGCTTACTGGACGTTTCACCTGAAGATTGTCAAACTGAAACTCGACGTAAGAGCTGGGATACCATAAGTTCCTTTCCCTGATATTCTCCTTATGCCGTGCACAAACCGCCAAGTTGAGCTAGCGTTGTCTTTACGTTTCGTTTCGGTATGTCTCAAGCTATATTCTTCTGTTTCTGAAAAAAACGCTTCTTGTGAAATTCACAAATTGGTCCCCCTAACCTTTCTATTATTGATGATGGGCACGAGTGATGTTTTGAAAGTTCTCAAATTGCACTGGCCTACGGCTGGTTGAGAACTTTCAAAACATCACTCGTGCCTATACATACACCCTAACCCTAACCTTAGCCCACACGATTTCCTGGACATATAAATATAAATCAAATACACTAGTAAGCTGTGCCGGAATTAGCTTGTACTAAGCTAGTTTAAAAACGGCAGATCATTAACTTTGATTTACAAATAGAAATATATGGACTGCCCAGACTGTTTTTCTTGAGAAAGATTGTTCCTGAGATGTAGCCAAGAATCAGGGAAAAAGGCTCTATCACCAAAGGTTTGTTGTTTGGTCCTTGGCACAATGAGAAGGCAGGCACTGGTAACACGAGCGTAAGCAATGAGTTATTGTGGAGCTGGTTGGCAGAAAATCTCAGACGTATTCAGCGGCTAACGGAATGTTGAGAGCTTTGTAAACTACAGAAAAAGCAACTGGATATGAAAGACTCCTTGGGGACAATAAAGGTAAACAAAGCAGAGGAAATATGATCAAATCTGGCAATACTGAATATCAATCGAGCAGCAGCATTGCTCAAAGCATTGAACACTTTCTGAAGACGAGCTGTCAGATGTTTGGCAAAAAGAAGGGAATCGCTGTCGAAACCAAGGCGTGAACCAAATTCGTTACTGGGGAATTTCACTGGGCAATTTTCTACATCGGGTAAATTTGATGCTTAACGATAACGTGACAGAGCCGAGGCGTACAAAATGAACATAATATGTCCCATACAACCAACTACCTTGTGAGAAACCACAGCTTACATAAAAATCATTAATGGGAAAACGTCGTTTTCGGCTGGATTAATAA
>NC_090871.1:2661017-2671017 GCF_036669935.1 Montipora foliosa
AATTTGGAAGTTTCCTTTGTCAATTACTCTGGCATTGTTGAAGTCAATAGAATGATTGTTACGCAAAGCGTGAGCTGCAATATTAGACCCAGTTTTACACATTTTTAAGTTTCGAATGTGTTTCTTTTTCCTCGTTGAAAAACACCTTCCAGTCTCACCAATGTAGCTCCAGGAACAATCGGCGCAGGGGATTTATACACCACATTGGTCTGAAGTTCATTTTTAAATTAAAGATTGACGCGTTTACTCACAAAATTCTCAACAATATTCTCTGATTTTGTCCTTCCCGCAGCGAGTATGCATTCTTATAATACTGCCAGGGGAGGCGCCGGGGATTTTTGCTTAGTGGGGCATAACTGGGAGTATGTGTAATATTGGCGCGAGAGCGCCAATGACCAGTGCCGAAGGGACGCCAAAGTAGGGGGATCCGGGAAAATTTAGAAAATTTAAGTACTCCAGGATTCAATCTGGTGCAACTCAACGCTAAAATTTGCCAAACACCAAGGGTCAATTTAAGAAAACCTTAACACGTGTAATTTACAAGTGTAGCTATTGTTCTCAGACTCTAAAACAATGGCCAACACGAAAGCTTCGGCTACTTTGGTCACGGTACACGTATCAACAAACTTGAATATTAGATTTACTTTTCATTATTTGTTTATTTATTTATTTTGTAAGCCATCTAATGCTGTATTAACTTTAAAAGTGTGCAATAAACTTGAACTTGACTGTTTTAACCAACATTAGTATAATTACATAGGCGATTATTGAAAATTCTGTGCGCTCATTGGCGGCCTTTGAGGTGATTATTACGCGGTAATCACCAAAGCGGTTTTTTCAAAATGGCCTCAAGCTGTTTTGTCGAGGTGACAGACCAATAAATTAACTGTTTCAGAGAAAATGAATATTTTTCAAATAATCACCTATGCAATTATACGAAAACAATTATTCACCTCGCCTTCCGCGAATAATTGTTAAATATTACTTTTTAAGGATTAAACCACTGCAAAAACCGTGTACGATCAAAACTTGCTCTACGTTGGATCAAAATAAACTTTAAAATAGAAAATATCCTGCAAGGGTTGGTCAAGACAACGTGAAGATAGGCGTTGTTGCAATATTTCGGCTGGCCAACACCAGCCTTCTTCAGGTTTATTGAATGGATAAATGCTAGTAACAAGATCTTTATATTTACCGGAAATGACATAAAAAGGCTACGTGATGTGTTATAAAAACGGAAATGCATAAAAAAGAGGAGAGAGAATAATACATGATAACAAGATGAAAAAAACAAAAGAAAATTAAAAGATAGCTAAACTAAATTACATTTCATCTCTTCTGTTAAGGCCTGCAGGCTCCAGTGTTTTTCCTCTGTGTATAAGGAATGCCTCACGAGCCTTTCTGATGGAGTCACGACTAGTGTGCAGTTGTTCGAGCGGTATAAGGATCATGTGATCCTCCGCGTGACCGCTGGTCAGGAAGTGTCGTGGAACCGCAGTGGGGGTATAACTACAAAAGGGGTTTATAATAGGTCGCCTATGTTCATTAAAGCGGTCTTTAAGACGACGTTTGGTCTCTCCGATGTACTGAAGATTACATTTAGTGCACTGAATCATGTAAATTACATTAGGGGTTTCACAAGTAATACGTGATTTGATTTTAAGGGTTTGTCCAGTACTATAAAAAAAATATTGATTACGGCCATCCTCAATAAAAGGACAGGCGGTGCAACTAGTTTTATTGCACCGAAACGAGCCGGATGGAGACCCAGATTGGTCGGTGTTAGTAGGTTCCGGCAATTTAGCTCTAACTAGAATGTCACTAATGTTTTTACAACGCCGGTAGGCTACTAAAGGTAGATTAGTAAAAACATTTTTACAGCGACCAGATGAAAAAAGCACGTTGGAGTGTTTGTGAATTATACGGGATATGTTAGGTAAAGCGGGGTTGTAGGTAATGACGAACGGAACAGTATCTGTCTGTTGTTTAGGTTTGGGTTTAAGAGCGTCGTTCCGGGAAATGTCAGAAGCACGTCGTATCTGGGTTTTAAGGAAATTAAGTTCGTAACCTCGGTTGACGAGGTAGTCCATAAGTTCCTTACAGCGTTGTTTGTAAGTGTCATTGTCGGAGCATATGCGTCGAAGGCGAAGTGCAAGGCTATATGGAATCAAGAGAAAATGAGGGGACAGAGACGGAGGCTCAGGGCGTTGGTCGGGATATGTCATGTCCACGAAAGTTATTTTTAGACGAGCGGAAGTCTTTGTTCTAGCGGAAGTCTGTCTTCCGAGACGTCCGCATGCAGTCTTGTCTCGCTCTCAGGTTCTTAGTGAAGAGAGAAAATGGCGGCGCACGTGGAAGGCTAATGAATATTTATTTTCTTTCAAGCGTCAGACCGAGGTTGGCCTGCATGCGGACGTCTCGGAATACAGACTTCCGCTAGAACAAAGACTTCCGCTCGTCTAAAAATAACTTTCGTAGACATGACATATCCCAAGGACTGGACCGGGTGCCTCCTTCTCTGTCCCCTCATTTCCTCTTGATGGAATGGAACGTTTAGTGTGGGTGGGGTGGCATGAGGAGATGAGTAGATATTGATGTTTGTCAGTGGGTTTAGTGTAAAGGTCGGTTTCTATGAGACCATCCTTGAGTGAGACCATCACATCAAGGAATGAAATATTTGTGAGGGAATGCGAACAATTGAATTTAATGGTGGGATGAAGGTTATTGAGATAATCGACAAATACTTTCAGTTTATCTGAACCTTCAGTCCAAATAACGAAAATATCGTCCAGAAATCTGAGCCATGTATGAGGTAGATACAGTGCGTTAGTGAGCGCGTCCTGTTCGAATTTGGCAAGAAAAAGGTTGGCAAATGAAGGAGCCATTTTGGTGCCCATAGCAGTACCGTGTTTTTGTAGGTAGTGTTTGTTGTTAAATGTGAAATTGTTCATGTTGAGGATGATCTGTATGAGGTCGCAAAGAGTTTCCGTGGGGATGTCCTTATCGTTGCGTTTGCGAAGGAAAAAGCGGCAAGCCTCAATACCTTCACTGTGAGGGATGTTGGTATAAAGAGAAGTGACGTCAAGCGTGACAAGTTTGGCATTGTCGGGAAGTGTGTTGATTGTGTTCAAGTTGGCAAGTTTGTTAAGGAAATCAGTAGTGTCTTTAACGTAAGACGGAACAGTGTGAACTAATGGTTTTAGGTAGTAGTCAACAAACTGAGAGATACGTTCTGTGGGGTGGTTGTTAGAAGAAACTATGGGTCGTCCAGGATTGTTTACTTTCTGGATTTTGGGGAGTATGAAGAAGCGTCCAGGTCTGGGATCGTTTTGTACAAGGTACTGTTTTCTTTTTACGTCAATAAGTTTGTTGTTGAACATGCGTTTAACGTATTCAGCAACTCTTTTTTGTATCATGGCAGTCTTGTCCTTTCCTTGTTGTTCGTAGAAGGTTGGGTTATTCAATTGTCGGTTGCATTCGTTTATGTACCAGGATCTGTCCATTATCACAGTCGCCGATCCTTTATCGGCTGACTTGATGATAATGTCGTGTCTTTGTTTAAGTTGACGTAATGCGTCACGTTCTGTCTTAGGGAGATTGTCAGGACCAACTGCCCCAGTGGACCTGCATGGTTTGTGGATCACCCTACTGACCTGGTCCATGCACCATCTCTGGGGATAACCCCTGATTTTCCAAGATTTACTTTACCCATGAAAGAAGCCTTACTAAATTACAGGAATTGCTCAAAATAATGGGCCGCTTCCCAGGGGTTTGTGGGAACAGGGGAACACGGCTTATTTGAAGTGCGGAACAAAGAGAAAATATCTTAGCGAACAGGGGAACGTAAGCCATTTTAAGGGACAAAAAAGCTGAGAACAAGTCGACTCCCGGTAACTCAAACGTCGCGCTAACTCGAACCAAAATCGATTTTCTCAGAATTTCCGTCATAAATTTACTGCAATTTTACCCTCGGTAACTCGAACCTCCCTCCCCTCATATACTTATTGTGGGAACAGGGGCAAGCGATAACAAAAATGAAAGGGGCTGGGAAAGGGGTGGAAGTGCATGCCTCGGTTTCAAAGCGAGTCCTGGTGCACAACCATTCAAATGGAAATGAGTTGCGTATTCTTATGCAAATCAAACTCATTTCCCTTACAATAGTTGAGCACCAAGACTCCCTTCGAAACCGAGACAAACAGCAACTTGGAAATGGCCCATTGATGGTTATACCAAGCATTGCTATTCTTCAACAGCCTTTTTAAACACTGTGGTAAAATTCTAGCAACCTTTCCAATGAGTGGTGAAATTTGCATTTACAGTTACAGTCAGACAACCGACAGCTAACAAATTTATCTCTCCTGTGTTCCGCCTTTAGCGTCTAACGTTTTATTTTCCTCGCTCATTGAAATCTTTGCCCTCTCTCTGAGAGAAATGCTGTGAGAACGGATTTAATGTGGATGATGAATGATGAACTTCAGAATAATTGCAACCCCAAAATATTTGCCAAAGGATGTGGATTTCGCAAGTGTATTAAGGGCTATCAAGTATATTGATCAGACCATCACAGGAGAACCGTGAGCTGGTTTTACACACTTGACAAATGAGTGTGCTGTGTGATTCTTTTTGTCTTTTTTCATTTAATTACGGGTCCCTGTTGTTGAAAGATTTTTCAATAGCCGGAAATACTACAAAAGGTTGGGAATTTTGCGCAGAGGTGGAAAACACTTGAAATGTGGGCAGAAAAAAGAAGAAGGCCGCATACAGCGCATACACCAAACACGTCTTTGACTGAAATGTGATTTTTGGCTCAGTAGGATTCTATGAAAATCATTGAAGTCAACTCAGTCAGTGACTAATTAATTTTACTGGTGAAATATATCCACTCAATAGACAGAAATGAAGCGTAGATGAGCAGACCAATTTCCTCTTGTTAATATTGTTAATATTGTGAAGTGCCCGCTCTTCCTCGTGTTCTTCTATATCCGTTGGGATCATAGGCAGCCCAAGCTCGCGTCACTACAGACAGCCGTTGAGAATTTAAACGCGTTATAAGACTTTGTATGGGAAATCAAATACCGTCGATTATAAAGCCTAAAAAATGCTCAATTTAACTTTCATTCAATAAAGTGAATAAAAATGACTCACCTTGAAAACACTGAAAACACAGAATTCCCGAAACGGTGTAATAAGCTCCAAAAGGCACAAGAATACACCAGAGGTGAGTCATTTTTATTCACTTTATTGAATGAAAGTTAAATTGAGCATTTTTTAGGCTTTATAATCGACGGTATTTGATTTCCCATACAAAGTCTTATAACGCGTTTAAATCCTCAACGGCTGTCTGTAGTGACGCGAGCTTGGGCTGCCTATGTTGGGATCAACGATGAACGTAACGATGAATACAACTTATTACCTAAGACCAACGTGTTTGCTGTGCGCCCTGTGTTAGTTGGTGCCTTGAATGTCCTATTAATGTTTCATCCTTCAATAAAATATGAATAAGAAATATGAACCATTAGTCCCGTCTTGTTGAACTTAGTTGTGAGTAAGACTTCGGAAACTTACCGCTTTAGTAGCCGTTGCCGTCATGCAGTTGAATCTTAGCAAGACCAAAGCAAAGAAGCGTTTGGGACTTGAGTATGGAAGGTATGAGTTGTCATAAAATTGTCTTTCCAATCTCAATGTTAGGAATGAAACTCGTATCACTGTAAATTTTTCTACTGGTAGGGCTCGAAATAACCAGAATAACGGCCGGTCAACGGACAATGTCCGAACTGATTTGGGAGTTGACCGGTCAACCTTTCGTCTTGCCGGTCCGCAATTACTAAAAGCCGGAACGATCCACAACGACCCACAACGATCCACAACGACTCACAACGATCCACAACGATCTCAAACCGACCCACAACCACCCACAACGATCTCAAAACGACCCACAACGATCTCACAACAATAGAAACCACCCAAGAAGATTCATAGATCAGGGCCTCTGGAAAATTACCCAGAATACCTTTGATAGTCCTGTGACACATTCATAAGGTTGTCAAAAACAGGACAAAATATATGAGCGAATGCAGCTTTTCATGAGAAAGAACTTCCATTCAGAGATACATAAGTCCGATCGATGTCTCTTCGGCCAGCCATCGAATAAAGATATGTATAAGTAACATGAAAAATTTTCATCTTTGCTCGCCGTAAACATCCATCTTGTTGGCTCTTAGGGTATTTTTCGTCTACATTCGTGCCGCGACGCGCCCTTTGTAGTAACTACGGTCCACTACAAAGTAAATCATTAATAGACCTTATTCCTGAAGCAAGGCCTCAACGAAGTGTGCCAAGTATAGTTATCTTTCCATTTGTTCTTTGGTTTCATCAAAAAAGAAAATATGGTACAATAGGTTATAGAGTGACAAACAAGGTCATCTGGCATGAATGAAGGGGAAAAGTCGTGTCACTACGCATGACTCCAGGTGACGGCATGATGCATTACAGATCCACACACGTCCATGCATATAGTCGATGATGGCAGCCACGCGCGAAGACCCGGTTGTCGTGTCTGACCTGTCAAGTTGTTAGTATTGATTGATATTGATGTCAACCGGAAGAGACACTTGTGCCTTATTAAATCTTCAGAGTCGAAGTTCGTGAACTTCACCTGTTATGGTAGTAACAATTTAACTTTTTCTCTTCGATAAGTGGAATATGGCGAAGTAAGTGGTCGCGCCACCAGAAACTCCCAACTTTTGCATATACCGTTATATAAATCTAAATCTGGACAAAGGACATTCTTTTATCGGACAGTAAGTCTCTGGAATAGTCTAGATAATTCCCTTAAACTCTGCGACTCTTCTCGTAATTTTAAGCGTAAACTTAGAGCCAAATTATTTGCTGCTTTCCTATCCCTTCGGTCTTAGTTTTATCTCACGTCTATTTTATTGTATTTTTGTAATTTTTGTAATTTTTAGATAATTGTCACTGAAAAGCCCTTTTTAGGGAGTGTCAATAAAGTTTGTATTGTATTGTATCTTTATTGATTCAGTAAGATCACGTTTGAATATGTTAATTCATAGAGTAAATTAAAGGATTAGTATGTGGTGTTCTGTGCTTTTGTTTCGTGTTATGAAATGTAGAGAGCCTGATATAAGTCTGATATAAGGTCTAATATATATACCCACCACTAGTCCCTTGGTATTGGTCTTCTTGGGTGGTTTCGTTTGTTGTTGGTCGTTTTGAGATCGTTGTGGATCGTTGTGGGTCGTTGTGGGTCGTTCCGGCTTTTAGTACTTACGCTTGCCGGTTATGTTGACCGGTCACATTTGATCGTTTTGAAAATGAAATAAATTAAAATTTCAAAAAATTGTAGCAAGTCGCTGTGTATTGTCATTTGCGGAACTTTGATCTGAAATCTTGGGTGAAATGCAACAAGAACCGTCAGAAACCGTTGTTGACAATGAGTGCTTTAAAGTGCTATAAGCTCTAAGCAACAACTTTTTTGGAAATATATAACGCCAGTTTTGGTTCATGGGCCCCTGTTTTAAGAGTTATTTATTTGATATAATTTGACAGGCCAGAAACGGGACGTGACCGAGCTAAAATGAATTTGGCCGGTCATCGTGTCCGGAGACTCTTCGGAAAGTATTTCGAGTCTTGACTGGAAATGAAATCGCACATTTCGAAATCTCGGCCCTTGCTGCAATATACCAGGACTATTGCCGACCAACTGAAGCCAGTTTGAAGCGGAGTCCCCAGTGGCTCAGTGGTAGAGTATTCAAACATTTTCAGGAATACTCATATTTTGTGTGAGTATACAATCATTTATTTACCAGAATGAAAAGTCAACGTCTCGCAACAATATCACGAGGGGAGGTTAAAGAGCCAGTGATCTCGTTACCTTGGTCAAGGTACAATTAACACTCAAAAACGCTTTATTCCGCCGTTCAAATATACCAGGGGCACCCAACGAGAATGTAGTTCAAAACCACTGAAACATTGCATTTTTAAACGTATTTTAGTATTTAAACGGTAGATATAGGCGTATTTTTATCCCCTAAAAATGTTTTATCTGTTCGGATTTCCTACCTGAAAGTCTAGTGATCCGAAAATTATAGGGATCAAAACTTACCTTTCCGAAAATTTCAGCCAGAAAAAAGGCTTCCGAAAATTCTAGGTGACCTTTTTAGGGTAAAAATCCGTTAAAAATAGGCAATTATACCATTTTTCAGATGTTCGAAAATCCCAGGAGAAGCAGGCAAGCAAGACATTTTACAACAAATGTTCCGAAAATTCTAGATCTCAAATTGTCTTCCGAACAGATATTTTCCGAAAATTGACGTTGGGTGCCCCTGATATACGTCTTTTATGTGTTCGAGGAGCAGGACTGGCGTACTTTCCCCTCGCGACAATGTGGCCCGGGGTTAGATTCCTAGCCTAAAAGACTCGGCGTCACAAGTGGGCTGAGTTTGTTGGTTCTCTACTCTGCTCCGAGCAATTTTTCTCCGCGTACTCCGGTCTTCCCCTCTCATCAAAAACCAACATTCGATTTTGTTTGAGTTTATTTGATTTCAATGAACAGTGTCCCAAATAAGCGTCGTAGCACTTCGAAAACTTGACTCTTAAACAAAGTTCATTATGGTCTCTGATTCTTCCCTAAGGACGTTCGCGCCCAAAATGTTCTCCGTACAGATTTTTTTAAAACTTGCCACGCAGAAAGGTAATGACCTACTTTTGCCAAAAAGGCAAAAAAATGGGGGGTCACCGTGCTTGTTTTCGAGATCATGAAGTGCACTTTTAGAAGATTGCGTTATTTTAAGACGATCTTAGCTTACAACTGTCAGCAATAAAAAAGCTACATTAGTGAAATTTAGATCAGGTAAACGTAGTCAATTCAACATAACTAATATAACTAGATTAACCTTTGCAGCTGATGTCTTTTTCTGAGGTGAAATAGACCTTGAAAAACGATACATATTAGTCTACGAAAGAACACTTCGGTCGCACGAGAGCATAAAAGCCGAAATATTTGTAACTTCTCACGCATAGATTTTTTTTGTTTTTTGCTAAAATGGACAAAATCAGAAAATGAAGTGATCTACCGAAAGAAAAATAGGGGTCACCGAGCATTCAAGAGAGTAAAATCGCTGCGAAGTTCTCAAAGCAATGGTATATTCGCACTGTCACGTCATTGCGTGACATTTCCGAGAAGTCCTGGGTCCACAGCTATCCCATGATGCTACACGCTTTCACGTTCCATTCTTGTGGAAAATGTTTGCGCCTTTAGCATCGTGTTTACCTTCGTGGTCTGCGATGCATGATGTGAGCGTGACAAGCGCGAAAAAATGCGCAGTAGCAATGGGAGCGAACGTCCTTAAAGGGGCAACAAGGTGACCTCCATAATTGTTGGGCACTTTGTAGATTAGAATAAAAATTACAAGGAAGGGTTCCGTTTTTGGAAAGCGTTGGCCGTGTAGCACTTATATTTCAACAGACTTAACTGGGAATAGACCTTTTCGGCTTGTACATTTTGTTTTCCCAATATAGATCATGTGATAATACTCAGGAAGCTTGGTCCTTTGTTTTGATCATTAAAAAGAGTGCATGCAGGCATATTCATGCTTGCATGCCCTCACTTAAACGAACAAAACAAAAGACCAAACCTCCTGAGTATTATCACATGATCTGTATTGTGAAAACAAAATGTACAAGCCGAAAAGGTCCATTGAATTCCAACCCTGGTCAGAGTTTTTCTCTGTTCTTGTGTGGGCCCATTTCTATTAGTAGGGCTAACGCTCACATGATTCATATAGGGAATAAAACTAGCACTTCACATCACACTCTAATCAGTTACGTCTGTTAGAATAAAAATTAGACTACTCTGAATAAAAACCGAAAATATAAATTTTAATAGCGGCCATTTCGGCAAAAGTCAGTGTATTATTGCACTGAAGACACGGCTGCAGAATCGAAACGTTCATTTAACCAATTAATGGCGCATTTCCAAAAT
>NC_090871.1:2676017-2681017 GCF_036669935.1 Montipora foliosa
ATGTTAACGTTACTTGTTGCAGTACATGTAGATGTCGTTTGCGCAGTCTGTTCAGATGACTTCTTGGCCACAGCTTGTTTCGAATTATTGTTCCCTCCACTCTTTGACCCCGAACTTTTATTTTGTTCATTAATTTTTGCAAACTGCTTTGTGTTATTCTTTTTCCTCGATCCTTTCTTAGGTCCTCTTTTCTTTGGAACTGTTTCCTTTTCAGATGCAAAATTGAGTGCACGCACATAAGGAAGAGTTGAAGTGATTAAGGCGGGCTGATTTACCAGTGACTGCCTGCAAGGAAGCTTCTCACCGATGAGATATCTATTCGGGGAAACCTCAGCCTTCTTTGGCGGTGTATCGGAAACAAATTGCTCTGATACAGGAATGTTTGTTGAATAACTAGGCTCCGTGGGTGCTGATTTCGTAGGAGTCTTCTTCGGAGGACTTCCTGCCAGTAAGAGCAAGGCATCCGTGACAATATTGGTGGCTGAGGGAAAAGATACAATTTACTTCATCAGTATGCGTGACATGAACATTAGGACATCAGAAACATAAGGGTCAACATTCAACATCTCCTTTAATTCAGTTGTGACAATGCCCTCTTTCCACAATTTCGGTTCTAGTCGAATAGCACGACACTAAAATAGTGTTTCATGGCCTGAGTGACCAATAATGGTAAACAAATCCTTTTATCGCCTGTACTGTAAAAAAATGTAAATGCCTTGTTTGGGGAGGAAGTGTACTTAGCTTTTAAGCTAGTTAAACGACACTCTACTTAATGAATCTGAAATTGGCCATTCAAATAAAACATAACATGGTGAAACTACGAAAATGGCAGTACGGCAACCAAGTCGCTATTTACAAAGAGTGGTGGGAATTAACTTAGATACATGTACAACTGCTGCATTCAATAACAGGGTTAAATACCAGACACCTCCGGCCTGATCAACAATAATAAATATGTCACAACAACAGCACAGGTGCACTTTCCTCCCATGGCATCGTCAAATATTTATCCTGACAAAAGAATTCAGGATGAGACCCATATTGATCAAAAGGTCTAGAATCACTAAGAATACAGCACAAACCTGATAAATGTAAATTGGAGGACGAAGAATTTGCAAGGTGCAGCTGCTGGTTTGACGCTTGGAGTGTGCTATTTCCATTGCTGACCTCAGGCACAGAATTTGGTGTATCTAGGTGACTGTTTGGTGGTCCTGCGGGCATAAGAAAGTTAACTGTATTTAAGTATTACATGTACTTGTGACAAGAAAACATTAACCACAAGTCTGTCAGTGAATGCACTTCTACCATGCAGCAGTTACAATGTATATGAAAGAGAAATAATAACTTATTTTTCTGAGATGAAAGAGCATGATCCACTGATTAGAGTGCTATGTCCGAGCACTGCTATTTTCACCATAGTTTAAAGGCAGTTTATACTCAGTCATTTATACTTCTTATGTATTTCTCTGATCGTGAATGGGTGGTATCCTGAGAATCTCGAAATCTGACTGGCCGGGGGAGCAGGCAGAATTTTCCCTATTCTCTTGAACACGGCCATGGTAACCAAGAGTGCTAAGTGACGAGGGAAGCTGCGAATTTAATGAGTGAAGTTTCAGTAAGTGCCTTAATCGTTTTTTGCCGCTTGTTGCACTTTCTGTCAAAATTTAAAATTTTATCATACTTTTGTTGACACCTTGATGAGAAAATGTATAAAATAAAATTACGACTTTCCAATTTTTCCTAGTAGTTCCTCCTACTCTTTAAAAATATAATTTAGAAGTAAATAAAAAGGTTATTTAATGCCCTAGTCGGTCTGTATAGGGAGAAACTGTTTCCTCAGTCTCGGCTGAGGGCCGTACTCAAGCCTTCGGGCATAGTTTTTTCCTATGCAGACGTCCCAACCAGTGAATAACATACATACACCGTCTGTGTTTCATACCAAGTCCAAAGTCATAGTTTAAATCTTCTTTCCATTTTACATTACCTGTGCTAACAGCACACACAGAGAGAGAGAGAGTGAATGAGCATTGATTTGCATACACTTCCAGGCAGATAAAAGAAGAACAATCAGTTCTTTTCATAAGGTTACATGTACCTTGTGGATTCAACTCGGATGCCAGCTGAGAGGACAGAGATTTTTCAGATGCAAGACTTGCGTTAACAGGTATGATTGGTAACTGCTCTGCATTTGGGTCTGTTGCACATGGCAATGCATCCAATGCATCTGTTTTTAAGTAAAGTTAAATTGGGCAGTTGTTGGCCATTAAAATCAGTTTCTACTAATGCATTATTGTTGTATATATGTGCATAAGCAACACATGCCAGATATTTTTTTTCATTAGCACCTTCTGTCTAATAAGCAACAACACGCTGGCATTCGTTTGTGCTTATGCTTATCACACAAGTGCAAACTTATAGACTACAGGCTGGCAAATACGAAAGACCAAGGCTGCTGCCTAAGAAAATTTTAAAGGGGCCCTCAGAGCTAAACGCTGAGAACTTAGGAGCCCAACATAAAGTACATGTACATGTATGGAGTGAAAGGTGTTGCTGTGAAAAATTAAGGCGCCCAGAGCTATTCTTTGGGAGCCCCAGGGTTCCTGTTAGGCAACAGCCTTGAAGACGTTAAACAAGTTTTGCGCTTTCAAGTTATTTATTTTCACACAGCAACTAAAAGTGGTGTAAGCAAGAATCACACATTAAAGTTTGGTGGTGTGTGAAAGAGTATCCACAGGGCTGAAGAGTGTTGCCAAACTTACCCTAACCTTTCACCTAACATTTTAATAAGATAATAATCTTATTACCTAAAAAAATTGTTTGAAATGGCAGACAGGTATGTGTACTTTGTGGAAATAAGAACTTGGGAGAATAAATTAATAACAAAATATGAGAAGTAAAATGTAAATTACCAAGTCCAAAACATGAGAACAGTACATCAAATGCGGGGTCTGCCTGCATCAGATCCATAATTTCTTTCACAGGGATATCACCTCCACAACCCTTGCAACAAAAAGAAAAGACAGCATCACAAGACAGCTAATACAATATTTGTTGAGCAAACTTACTGCAAATTTTTGCAGCTGACTTCCTGCACCAGGCTAGCATAATGTCAATAATTCTTTAAGATGTCAAGACAGTGCCATCACAATCACTGTCCAAACTGGTTGAAAAACCTTGGAGATACATGTAAGAGCTGCCAGAATTCCACTGGCTGATTCATTTGCATAACCTCTCCAACAATGGTCATAAAATATATAAAAAAAGGAAAGGAACTTTATTTAAGTGTCTAATCTTCTAGCGCCGTAGGGCACTAATCGGGGACACTGTAAATTGAAATTAACAAGTTAATGCAAATCAAATGAAATGTTGGTTTTTGAGGAGAGGGGAAAACTAGATTACCCGGAGAAAAACCTCTCGGTGCAGAGTAGAGAACCAACAAACTCAACCCACATATGACGCAGAGTCTGGGAATTGAACCCGGGCCACATTGGTGGTAGGCGAGTGTTCTCACCACTGCGCCATCCCTGCACCTCCGTAATGTAAATTATATGTTAAATTGAAAATTATACTGAAAGGAGGAATGAAAAGAGATGGTTACCAGCCAACCCTATTGCGGAATAAGAATACATGTAGTGTCTTTGATGATTAAACACAGGGCGTTATGTTTGGCACTTTGAAGCAACAAGGATAATAAAGATATGTTTAACATCCACTCAAAAACTGTCCCCATTCAATCCACTGACTCCTGTGAGTGGAACTCTGTCTAATACCAGACGATTTTACTCGTCAGTGGGGACGGTCAAGGGCTGTTGAGGTGTCAATGGGTTAAAATAGCATGTTAAAGGTGTTTGAAAATTTTAATGTGAAATATCTCCATAAAAAACGAAGGATTTCTAACTTCTATTCCACATATTCCTATTCCTGAATACAGTCAATCGAACGCACCCAAGTAACAATAGACAGGATAGCAGTGCCTAGAGTTGTTCAAAGTTCTTACACCACATTGCTTTTTGCTCTTAAATACAACCACTTGCCTATCTGAAATGATATACTTGTCCTTACCTGGTTTGTTGCCAATGGAACATCTTCACTGCTGGCCTCAGTTGTTGTCATGCTTTGTGTGGAGTCCAGGATACTAGGGCTGTCATCATTGGGAGTCTGTGTTCTTGTGCTACAAAAATCCACTTAATATATTAAGGATGGTGAGCATTATCAAAGGTCTTTTTGCACGGTTTACTGAATGTGCGGGAAAAGCAGGTCTTAACAAGCGCTATTGAAATCCAAAAAGAAAACTGGGGGTAACCACACATTTTTCGAAGATAATTAATCAGCAATATTTGTAAAAAGCTTTAAAATACAAAGCAATGTATGGCATTCTTTTCCTAATTGAAGCTGAAAAATGCATGGTTACCCAAATTTTCTTTTTGGATACCAAGAGCACTTACAAGTTCTGCTTTCTCTGCATAGTTTTGAACTGTGCAAAAATATCCCTGTATTAGTAAGCACCACCCATAGGAAATCCAAGTATCTTGAGATGCGCAGAACATAATTATGAGCAATAATAGTAGGCACCATCCTTAAGACACACATGTATGACTTCAAATTAATGCTAGTCTGCTTTGTAGTCCATTTGAGGTTGCCCAGCACATGTGAAAAGGTGGCTCTGGGAATGGGTGACCATTAAAGCCACAAAGTAAAAAACCACAGCTTGGTTTAGGAGGTTTTCTTAGTTTATGTTTTGCCATTGCTAACAACTCGAGGCATAAAACAAAATGATTTCTTCTACCTGCCATTTAATTTTCTAGTTTCATGGATTCGCGCACAGTTGTACAAGTCCTGTACTTCTCGCAAATTTTTCCAAAATGCATAGACCTCTTTCAAAATGGCAGCCGCATAAAATATTCTTTTGTTCTAATGCTAATAAGCCTTTCTAGCCTCACTACGACGAGCAAATTTCAAAAGAATATTTGTTTCAAAATGAGGGCAGAAGGTCTAATTAA
>NC_090871.1:2686017-2718517 GCF_036669935.1 Montipora foliosa
TTAACATTACAAAAGCATGAAGGTTTGTATAAAAACAGGGTCACCGGCAGCCTCGCTTCCATTTTTAGGCCAGGTAACTTAGCTACAACTGTAAAATGGTCTATTAAACCTATTCTCGTAGTCGTGGTCATCATTCTTGCTTAGGCTCACTATTTGAAGTCACAAACATAATTTATATGTTGTATGGATAATAAAAACCAAATGAATAAAGGAGTTGGAAGTGTGTAGCAGTATCAATGGGGAGTGGAACACAAAAATCTGGCTTTATCATAACAGTTGATTAATTAACCCTTTGACGTCCAAACCGGCCTAAACTGGCCAGACTTAATATTTTACTCTGTCTAATGCCAGACGATTTTACTCATCAGTGGGGAACCCCTGGGGAGTCAATGGGTTAATGGAGACATGAATGTTGTTAACCCTTTAAGGCCTGAGGGACCCCCCATTGATGAGTAAAATAGTCTGACGTTGTAGACAGACTAAAATCTATAAGGGGCCACTGGAAGTTAAAGGGTTACCTAAAGACAAATAACCACAGTAAGAAAGATTGTGAGCTGTCATTTCAAACATTAGCCCTTCTCCTCACTCTGACAAAGGGCTAACACTCAAAACATTAGCTTACAAATCTCTCTTGCAATGCTTACTTTACCTTTATCAACTCGTCTGATAAAACCAAATTTTAGTGAAAACTAGCCCTTCTGGCAAACTGTCACCAACACAATCATGAAGTAGGTTATTAAAGCACGTTTCAGTTGCCTCTAGCAACTTAACCCTAGATAAGCTCATTTTGGAGGATTAATTTCTTCAATCACTTTTGCCAATAAAAGACCAATGATTGTGACTGCCAAAGACAGTTATAATAATAATAATTTAATAATAATAATAATAATAATAATAACAACAACAACAACAACAATAATAATAATAATAATAATAATAGTTCCAACTTTATTCATTCACTTCAACAAAAGGGAAGGATACCAGAGGATATCCCTGTCGAGGGTGTGCCTGCAACCAGATGTAATTGACCGAGAGTCGAATGATGGAGGAGGAAAACTGGATTACCCAGAGAACAACCCTTGGGAGTCAGATTCAGATAGACTGAAACTCAGCCCACGTACGACCTCCAGGCAGAGGGTCGAACCTGGGTTGCAGAGGTGGAAGGAACAGTCAATAACTGCTAAGTCACCCTGACTCCCTGAGGGGTTTCTTGGATATCCCATCCCAATTAAATATCACACTACAAGCTTCTCGTTATTCCTTAGGAAGTGCAAATGGCAGCCCTGGTTTCTATGGACAGTAACAAATATTCCAAAAATGATTCAGAGGCTACTTTACCCTTTACGCTTTGGTGATCTTGCTAAGTCGTTTTGGCCGGAGTCCAAAGATGAACATTGTTCTAACACAGTTGGAGCTTCATGGTATTCACGTCTTGCTTCATTGTTAACAATTATTAGACTTGGAGCTGTTTGAGAACTTGAATGTTCTCCAGCACTGTGGCTAAAATCACCGTCACTGCATAAAGCACTACTATTTGTAAGATCACATACAGAATATGTTGATGACTGTTCTTTGTTAATATGTTTATTGAAGTTGTGAGATGGTGCCAAACTGTTTGGGGTGATTGTAACTTGACTTGTGCATGGTATCATCAGTGGATTAACAGCAGGAAAGGAACACCCAGAAGACTGTCTAGAATTTGATGTTTGACATCCAGTAAGATCCTTATTCCCTCCTGAGCAGGTAGTACTTAACGGTGTACGATTGATACATGAAGACTGCAGAGAGGAATGGTTTTGCAAGGTTCCAACAGTTGAATACCTCGGCAAAGGTAATTTTTGTAGAACAGTGTTTTCATTTGAACTTGGCTTCATAATAGAAGGAACTGGAGCTTTTTTTGAAGGGTTGTCTTTAAATTTTTGCAATGAAATTATCCGCGAACGGCCACTGTTAAGATGTCTTGTGCGGGCTTTTGAGAAAAGAGCAAAGAAAATTATCACATAAAATACTATTGCCATTAGCCCTTTGCAATTTTTCAACATTACTTCTGTTTTTCCTTTTGCAATCCCCTCTCCATACAGAATATGGGGTGCAGGGATGGCACAGTGGTTAGAGCAGTGCTCGCCTCCCATCAATGTGACACGGGTTCAACTCCCAGACTCAGCATCATATGTGAGTTGAGTTTGTTGGTTCTCTACTCTGCACTGAGAGGCTTTTCAACCGGTACTCCGGTTTTCCCTTCTCCTCAAAAACCAACATTTGATTTGCATTGATTTGTTGGTTTCAGTTTACAGTGCCCCCAGTTAGTGCTCCAGTGCTAGAATGACTAGAAACTTAAATAAAGTTCTGTTCCTTTCCTTTTCTAACTTCATTATTTTGTCATCAGTGTTCATCTGACTTCATTTTGACTGTGAACAGGTTGTCGCAACCTCAGCCACAAACAGCTGTTCTTCTCAAGATTACACTGACCTGGAGGATCAAACTCCATGAAAGTATGTTATTCGTTTTTTTTCACATTTTGTGTTATTAACTTGACTGTATCTTTATTGTACCATGAAATCTGAACAGTTAAAACCGGCGCGCGCGCCCTTTCACCCTTGAGACAGCCACCATAGACCTAATCGGCTAACTCAATGTTGTACCCAATTCAAACCCTTTGGGAATAAAACGTTTTGTTTCAGGTATTTCCATATCATTTAAATATGAATGGTACATTATAATGCAAATACAATACACAAAGAATCTTAATCTCGGGAGATTTGAATTGGGTACAACATTGAGTTAGCCGATTAGGTCTATTGACAAGTAAAATCAACAAATGTTCAGGGCTGTAGAAGAAGGAAGTGTAAACTTACTAGCTTGACTTCCCATATTGGTTTTTGGTGCTACTGTTGGAATGGTGGCATATCTGGAAAAAAGTATCACACATCAAAGTTGTTTTAAAATAAATTAAATTTTTAGTACAGCCAGTCCTGTTCAAAATTCAGATGATAACAATTTCATTTTGGACACTAATAAATAAAGGCAAGCGGGATACAAACAGACAGGAAGCTGACCCCTAACATTAAGAATATAAAAATTAATGTAGCTTGCAGAGCAGGAATTTTTTGATTAACACCCATTGAAAGTGGTTTTCAATTAACTTTCTTTGAAAGGCTGCCATATTGGAAGTGCAGCAAGGAGAGAATTTGGAATGAAGTAGAAGGGGTTTGTTAATTAAACTCACTGTCGTGTCTTCTGTTCTAGCCTGCAAGCAGGCTCTCTGAGGGACTGGGGTTGGAGGTACTCCCACCACAGAGACAGAGAGCCTGCTTGCAGGCTATCCAGAAACAGTTCTTTTAGTCTTTTCGTCCAAGATAGCACCATAGATTAAATCGAATGATTCACCGCTTTTTAACCAAATATGCCTGCTCTGGAAGAAAATGAAAGTGCAATTCAAATAGCATAAAACTATGATAAATCTCCAAATTATTTTCTAAGATTAAAATGAATCATTTTACAGATAACATACAAGTATCACATGGGAGAGCATGTAGTCATTATGATGCAATAAATAAATAAATACAGTAACTTTCATTCAGGTGTTTACTCAATAGCGTCCTTGAAAACATCTATCTACATCATTCGACAAAACATTCCAGTTGTCTGTATACCTAATCCAAAAATAGGGTTTCCAAATCTCATGTCTATTTAGAAGATCAAATTAAGGCATTAGAAATTTAAATACATAATTTTCTTATTAAGTATCATTACAGAAACTGTAATTTATGAAACTTAGAATTTTGTGTGATACTTGGGTACAATGATACCACAAAGGTCTTTATACCTTCTTATTTCAGTGACTAATGTTTACTGTGTCTACTGTTTTCTGAAGCACAGTGTAATTGCTGCATAGAGACCCCAAATTTGCAATAAAAAAGGACCCACAAACTCACCAATGTACAAGTACTCAACTTACTTCAATCGACCAATCACAGTGTCCAAGTCCTTCCACAAGGATTTTAAAACAGCTGTACCGGTTGGTTTGCCATTTTCTCTCCCTTCAATTAAAACAAAATTAATACAAAGTAGTGATAATAATGATACAAAGTATGCAGCAATTTCTCAACAGCAATTAGATAATTTGACAGTCTGCAAGTCGCCAATCAACAAATATCCGTAACTACTGCAAAAGAACATGACATTGTACAAAAATCTAGGCTGTATCTTCATTGTCATCTTGTAAGTAGCAGAGGCAATAATATTATTATGACAATTTGTATCACATTAACAAACACAAGGCAAAGCTGAGATTATATATATAGGAAATTGTATGAACGCGAGTGCACTTCATGATTTCTGGGCACAAGTGACGATCTCAAAATTGTGCAAGCCATAGGCAAGTGCAATAATTATTATTTGAAAACTTTCAAAACATCACAAGTAACCATAAGTTAATCATGAAATGCACAAGCAAGGTCACAATTTTTTCATTTATCATATACTCAACAAAATTACTCCATCACTTTGTTTCCATAGCAACTTCCGTGTTGCACTCTATAACCTCTTTTGCACTTTATAACCTTCATGTATTCATGCATTCATAATAAACCAATCAGAAATGTGATATTCTGTTGAATAACTATATAATAAAACATTTTATAAAACATGATTACCTGTGGCTCAACAATAATTATTAATAATAATTATTATTTTTGATTATTATTAAATTTCAGCATTGGGTGCTCACTCTGTGTAATAAGAGATGCTTTTATAAGAAACTATAACAAAATGTTTACAGTGTGTAACTGAATCAGATTCAAAGATGTTTTTTTCCCCTTCTTGCATTATTAGAGGGTTATATACATAACAAAAATGTCTAAACCTGTCACTATTAGTTGAGAGTAATCCTCCAGGATTGTTTTGAGGTCTGATGTCAGAAAAACCTTAAAAAAAAACAAATATGAGTCATTTTGCCACAACTTTATTACAGGTTCAATTTCTTGTATTTTAGTGTCATTGTCCTCCACACAAACACTGTCCAGAATAATTATCCTTTTCATCCTTAACTGAGGTGCTCAGGGATAATTGACACTTGAAGTTGCTATTGAAGTTTGTAAATAATTATTATTAACGCCCACGTCGCCAGTGGAGGGTAGGTGCCCAGGAAGCCTGGGGGCTGCAACCGCAGTCACATCCCCAAGGCGCTAGAACACCCGACTGGCCTGCCCAACCCGCAACCAAGCCACGAGCCCCCCGCGCCAGGCCCCCCTAAGGCACCCGTCACACTTGAGCCAGATAGCTCAGTGGAATAATAATAATAATAATAATAACACACAAAAAAAAAAAAAAAAAGAGCACAAAAAAAAAAGAAAGAAAGGGGGGGAGAGGGAGGGAACGCCGAGAACCACTAAACTCCTAAACCGACTCACAACGCCACGCCAACAAACACGCTGCAAGCACATTGGACAACGCATGCACTACGCAGGAATACCGCTGAACCATGTCAGCCCCAGGGCCCCCCCAACCTAAAGAGTGCTGCAAACGCTACAAAAACGCATAACAACGCTGACAAACGCCTGCAAAACGCTACTGACCGGACTAGCTCCCGGTCGTGAACCATGTAACTATAACAAACGCTACAGAACGCACCAAAACGCTGAACAACGCTACCAGACGGCCAAGACACTAACAACCGCCTGCAAAACACTACTGACCAGACTAGCTCCTAGTCGTTAACTATGTTAAATTTTATTTAACTATATTTAAAATACTGCAAAAAAAAAAAACAACAACAAAACAACAAGGGTGCAAGGCAACCACAGTGCAATACCATCGGCGGGTCTGATCTGCAGGTCGCAGGTCACAGGTCGCGGGTTGAAGGTCATTGTTTTACCAATACAGAAAGTATCCTAAACATTCATAAAAGCTAACCTTAGGCCTAAAAACTTTTGTTTAGGCCTAAGGTTAGCTTTTAAGAATGTTTAGGATACTTTCTGTGTTGGTGAAACAATGACCTGCAACCCGCGACCCGCAACCTGCAAATTAGACTTGCCGCAATACCATGAAGCAAGGTAACAACTGTTTGGGGTTATCAAGCTGTAATATTTCAGACAGAAAACACTACAGAACAAAATCAGGACAAAACTCCAATAGGGACACTGTCACAAAGAAAAGGGGACACTTGATAACGAAACATAGGACTTGCTTCCCACTAAAAATGCTAAAAAGGCTCCCCTCAAACTCAAAAGTTGTAAATTTGGATTTTGACTTCAAACACAGGTTTGGAAGTCCACATCAAAATTAATGTGGTAAGAACATCCGTGACACACTTGGCTATCGACTTGTGTGCCACTTTTAAAGTGGTACTACGACCAAAAAAACAATCCTTTTTTTTCTTTGGATTTCAAAACTATGTTAACTAAACACTAACTGACCCAAGTTTTAAGTTCTGATTTTAAAAAGACACCTGTTTATTTTAACTACAATTTTCGTATTTATTGGTCCGCCATTACTAACTTCAAAATGTTGAGAGAGCTGGGTCGAGGAAAAAATGACGTCAAAGACTCACTAGTATAAGAATGCAATCCGTGTGTATGCGGCCGAATTAACATGCAGCTCGGGAGTTTCGGGCTTTCAGACTTTTAAACCCGTGTTTTGCATATACAAAAAATTGCGTTTACACGCTGAAATTTTAAGCTAGTGAGTAAATGACGTCATTTTCTCTAGATCCAACCCTCTGAGGTCCAATCGGCCAGTTTTGAACGTGAGTAATGGCGGACCGTGAAATCCAAAACTTACACTTAAAATACACAGCCTTTGGATAAAACTCAGAGCTCAAAATTTTTCCAGTTAGGTGTTAAGCGAATACGCTTTCAAAATCTGAAGAAAAAAAGGAAATGATTTTTTGATCATAGCACCACTTTAAGTTCTTACCACATTTTGATCTCATCTGTGATCTATTGCTGAAAAGATACACGGCAACATTATGGTATATCTATTTGTCAAATATATGTAACATAATTAAGATTACAAGACAATCGTGGAATCTACCTAAGATAACGATAATGGAGAGAGAAGGTAAGGATACACCACTTGCACAGGCTACCTGATCTAATTTATTAGTGCCATTTTCAAAAAGAGAGCATTCCTCTTGAAAGGCTGAGCAAGTCTTGTGAAATCCTTCATCACTCAAATAACCTAATAAAAAAATCAATCAAACAAAAAATTAATTCACTTTAAAACTGACAAAGGTCTGCATTCATGCGCATAATTACGCACTTGATGAGTTTTTTGTAGTCTGACAATGGTACCATTGGTGCCACATTGTTCCTTTTTTCTGATTCCCACTGGTGTAAATGTCAACCTTAATTGTCTTCTATAAATCAGCACCATGCAATATCTCAATTTTTTTGAGTGAGATGCACATGTATAATACAAGAATTCTTCAGCACGGTAGTTTAAACATTAAAACATTCCAGATTAAACCAAAAAATCAAAATCTTTGTGTAGATGTGGGGTTAAAATAGGGAAAAGCATCCATTCATAACTGCAAAAGGTTCTTAATCCACATTTACCAGTAACAGAAAAATGAAACAGTACCAATAATAATCCGCCTGCGAGTGAAGACAACCCGACTCAGGTCAAGTGTATTGGACATGATTGTATGAAGATGGAATGAAAACGATAAACGGCAAATTATGAAAACTGTCCCTGTCAAAATTGTATAAGAACAGTGACGACAGAAGGGATTTTTATGTGAATTCCTAGTGGCAAATTAAGAGAAAATCTAACGACTGGATTTTTTTTAAATGAACAAAACACTTTATTACGCCTCTCTTTTAACTAGTCCTGTTGCCATAGCTAGAGCACAAACCTGAGCCAAAATGCGACAATAAACCCTTCTGTGGTTAACCTTCACTCTTGCAAAAAACGCACGCCCAAGTATAAAATAATAAGTAAAAAATTATGTGAATTAGGCACAGGTAGCTGAAAACTGTTTGGCCACCTTGAATCAAAAAGGGACTTTGCCAAGTGCTGGAACATCTACATGTATAACAATTAAGCTTATAATTGTTAGCGGAGCTCAGGCATGCAAAGTGGAGCACCATGGGTAAGATTTTTTGGGAAATCTATCCATGCGGGAAATTTTGGTTATGACATCATGTATATCCATCCACCGTCGCCCGTACAGACTGTCGGGATGGAGGTGGGGAGGAAGGAGGGAGGCAATTTTCCTTGGCCTGAAAACGTTTGCAATGTGTTGACAGAGAATCTGGAATACTGTAGGAAACAGACAACTTCTTTAAAAGACATGTTTCGGCATGCTTATGCCATCATCAGTTTAATGAGTTCCTTAGTGTGAACAGTTATAAAGTCTACAGGTAGATGAAAAAATTATTACCACATGACATAATACAAAAGCGGGTACTATTTACAGCGTGACACCAAACATCAAGGTGTAAACTAAAACGTGAGAAAAGTGTTGTAATGCTGCAATATATTGTTTGTTAAGTTCCGGTTTGATCTTATTTATATAAAAAACTTCTTTGAGTTTTAAATCAATTGAGTTGCTGGCAGAATCCAGAATACTAAAGCACGAAGGGGAGTATTTGTTCTTACATAAAGGAGATGTGTTGAAATGCTTAAAAATATGCGAGTATTTATCACTTTCCGTGTGTTCCTTTATCCTGGTAGAAAAGTGGCGACAAGAAAATTGGTAAACTACCATGGATTTTAGAGCAACAGGAGTACGATCTTTAACAATAAACATGTTTTTAATTTTGAATGAAGTGAAAACTAATTTGATAGTTAGGCCAGATTTGCAAAAGCGCTTAGTAAGTTGTTGGAGTTTAAGTTTCGCTATTTTGGAATAATGGCCAACAAAAGGGAGTTTAAAATAACGTGTATTATTGTCATCATTAGTGTTCCGGCTTTTTTGAGAAAAAGACCCGTCAAGATACCGCTTGAAAATTCTGTCAATAATGTGCGAGGAAAATGAATTACGTTTCAAGGTGTCAGAAAGTTTATTAAGATCGTTTTGAAGGCTGGAGGAGGTGTTGTTGATTTTATAGATTTGGTCGATAAGAGTTCGGATAAGGCCAATTTTATCGCATGATGGAGTAAAACTAAAGAAATTTGTTAAGAGACCAGTGTAAGTTTTTCTTATGAAAAAACACAATCACACGAAGAGTTGTCGACAAGTATGTCAAGAAAGGAGAGTTTACCATCATTCTCTTTCTCAAAAGTGAATTGGATGTTAGGGTGCCGTGAATTGATGTAATCAAAAAATGGTCAACATAGCATCCTAAGCACATTATTGACAGAACTTTCAAGCCGTATCTTGACGGGTCTTTTCTCAAAAAAGCCGGAACACTAATGATGACAATAATACATGTTATTTTAAACTCCCTTTTGTCGGCCATTATTCCAAAATAGCGAAACTTAAACTCCAACAACTTACTAAGCGCTTTTGCAAATCTGACCTAACTATCAAATTAGTTTTCACTTCATTCAAAATTAAAAACATGTTTAGTGTTAAAGATCGTGCTCCTGTTGCTCTAAATTCCATGGTAGTTTACCAATTTTCATGCGCGGGTTGTAATTCCAGTTATATTGGCGAAACTAGTCGCCACTTTTCTACCAGGATAAAGGAACACACAGAAAGCGATAAATACTCGCATATTTTTAAGCATTTCAACACATCTCCTTTTATGTAAGAACAAATACTCCCCTTCGTGCTTTAGTATTCTGGATTCTGCCAGCAACTCAATTGATTTAAAACTCAAAGAAGTTTTTTATATAAATAAGATCAAACCGGAACTTAACAAACAATTGCAGCATTACAACACTTTTCTCACGTTTTAGTTTACACCTTGATGTTTGGTGTCACGCTGTAAATAGTACCCGCTTTTGTATTACGTCATGTTGTAATAATTTTTTCATCTACCTGTAGACTTTATAACTGTTCACACTTAGGAACTCATTAAACTGATGATGGCATAAGCATGCCGAAACATGTCTTTTAAAAAAGTTGTCTGTTTCCTACAGTATTTATCATACTTGCTACTATTGCAACCTTATGAAGAATCTGGAATATTTCAACAATCACATTTATAGTTTTTTTGTGTGAAATGTATGTCCAGTCGTGAGCTGCTTTGTTTGACTGTGAAATTGCAGTAGAGTATGGGTACCAGAAGGCAAAGAGTCGACCACGGGAGACATGGCCCAGAACTGTGGAAAGGGAGCTCACGGAGAAGGACTTAAGAACTTTGGCCAAGGCAGCATCATTTGCGGCAGACAGGATAGCTTGGAGGCAGAGAGCTTGCAGCCCAATTCTCCATTAGGAGATCAAACAATAGTTGTATATATTAAGCGAACTTACTACTCTGTAGCTTCACTTTCTAATTAGGAAGATTTTTGATGTTGTTCTAAACTGAAGAGAGAGGGTGTAAAGATTATCAGTCAAATGGAAAATGTTGTGAAAGAGATTACTGTGCATGTAATTTCAGTTTTAGTTGTTGATTAAAATTGTTCCTCATTGTTTGCAAGGCTTGTTTGTTTACTGCTATCAACTCAGAGGTGTTTGATCATTGTAAACTGTACACACTAATGACAATTTTCTACTTTATACAGAAGCATAATTATTTCCATATACACTATATTGCTTTCTGGGGTTACAAACGAGAGCTCCACTTTTAGGCTTAGCCAGTCAGTATAAAATGCAGACTACAGGCTGGGTTTAAAATGCAGACCGAGGCATGAATTGTCATGATAGGGTCACCACAGTTCGAAGAGATAAACATACATGTAGCCTCGCTTACCTTGCGGAAAAACAGCGAAAAGTTTAACGAAAACAGTAAGCAAAGCAAATTGTTTTCAGTGAACTTGTCCAAAAAACCTCATTCTTAGGAGTACACTATTTGTATACGGCGTACTTGCCCCAGTCTTTCTTATTAAACTTTGCTGTACGAGTCCCTGTCTAGATCATTATTTTGCACTGTCACACAACAAAAAAATAAAATTGAAACCGTTCAATGGAAAAAGCCAAAAACGTTGGATTGTCATAGGAGACAAATTCATAGATCACCTCTCCAATTCTCAGATCTGTGCGTTACATCAACACACCTTGCGAATTTGATGATGTCATTGTACTATGTGAAAGTCAGTGTGTCAGGAAAAAATTTTCAACTTATCAAGCTAAGAAATTGAAGCAGAACATTTTTTTTTTTTTTGGGGGGGGGGGGGGGGCAACATAAGTGAAATGCTGATTGCAGAATACCTGGCCAACTTTGAACGGCACAAATCTCTTGCTTCTGCGGTCCCGCAGTGACCAAACAAAATCATGCAATTAAGTTAGGTGAACGACTGCTACAATAGTGCCGTAGTCAATGAAAAATGAAGTCAGAGTTAGTTTAAAGACTGCTACCGCAGTGCCGTAGTCAATGACGAATGAAGTCTGAGTGAGTCGCACGACTGCTACCACAGTGCAGCAGTCGATAAATAATGAAGTCTGAGTCAGTTTAAAGACTGCTACTGCAGCGCCGTAGTCAATGAAAAATGAAGTCTGACTTAAATTAAAGACTACTACCGCAGTGCAGTAGTCGATGACGAATGAAGTCTGAGTGAGTCGCACGACTGCTACCACAGTGCAGCAGTCGATAAATAATGAAGTCGGAGTTAGTTTAAAGACTGCTACCGCAGCGCCGTAGTCAATGAAAAATGAAGTCTGACTTAGTTTAAAGACTACTACCGCAGTGCCGTAGTCAATGACGAATGAAGTCTGAGTGAGTCGAACGACTGCTACCACAGTGCCGTAGTCGATGAATAATGAAGTCTGCGTTAGTTGAACGACTGCTAGCGCTACCGCAGTGCCGTAGTCGTAGAATAATGAAGTCTGAATGAATCAAGGGCAAAACGATCTCGTGAAAAGTGTAGTTAACCGAACCTAAAATTTTTATAATTTACAAGAGTGCTATGGCCTAATCACTGAAACAAGCGCTTTGGCTTAATCAGTAAACGAGTGCTTTCTTCTTCACACGATCTCATGAAAAGTGTAGTTAACCAAGTAAGACTTTTAGACAACGGAGTTGTTATTCATTTTGGCGACTACGGGACTGCGAGAGCAGCATTGCAACACGACTGATTAGATTCTCATTTCAACGATTGACGACTACGGGGCTGTAGGCTGCGGGCGCAGCGTTACAACACGCCTGCGGCACTGCGGGAGCAGTTTTCTTTAAGTTAGATATTCTGCAATCTAGCCGAACGCATATTTTCTGAACGATTTTTAAACAATGCGACAATTTAGCCAACAGCCTGCATTTTAAAACTCAGTCTGCAGTCTGCATTGCAGTCTGCAATTTATAATGACCGTCATCATCACCATCAATGGGGTGAAATTGCCGATTTCGTTTTGTCTCAATGGCAAAAATTTCTAGCAACAAGAAAACGGGCTTCTGGACACTCAGCAATTCTAGAACTTGTTCAAAACGAAAAAAAGCACTTCAACTCCTAAAGAATGTTATGATATATAGGTTCCTGATCATCTGCGCGCTTAGCACGTCTCGAAAATAATAACGTTACAATCAAAGTTCTTCACATTTAAAAACTTACCAAGTACAAGTTTCGCCACTATACAACCCTCAATCATTTTGCCCAATATCGGAAAGATGTGTTGTCACAGAGAATCATAAACCAGAAGCCTCTCTTTTCCAAAATAAGAAACAACGACAGTCAGAAATAACCAAATTTCGCGCGAGAGAGATTCTCATAGCAGACACAAAATTGCGCATGTCTGCGACGACTACTACGTCATCCTAACGTCATCTCTAATGTAATGACTTATCGTATTGTATTCCAGACTAAAGCAACGAAACACATGCAGCACGACATTTTAGAATTTTTTCACTGAACTTAGAGGAAAAAGTATCACAGGTTACAACAGGGATGCTTTCACATCACAATGCGTCGACTGCAATTTTTGAGCGATTTTTACGTAAAGAAAAAATGAACTTAAGGCAGCTAAGTTCTTGGATTCGTGATGTCTAGCATGCCATTGTGGTAGATTTTTAAAAATTCTAAAACCCAACGCGTCGCGAATTGAAAATGATCGGTTCTAAACAGGTTTCGTAATAGAGATGCCCCATTTATGCCGCCTTTAAAAAAAAATCTCGGCAGCTGAAACAGATACAAACCACCTGCAGATGAAATCTTGTTTTCATTTTATCAATGAAACATCATCGATCAAAATTTACGCGGAAAGAATGCTCTTTTATTATGACATGGCCCGAGCCCTTTTCTGTTCTTCGTACAATTCACTTCCCCAAGGGGGTTTACATCTGATGCAACGAGAACGGTGTACAATCCCCTCTCGCGTGGTTTTAGCCATGCGTGACGAATAACTGAAGTGCCGCACAAAAGCGAAGGAAATGTCAAACAGTTTAAAATAACAAGCAGAAAATAAAAAGTGTCAATTTGTTATGGCTTGTTCCCCTGAGATCATTTTGCATTTAATTTTATGATCCCCTCTGGTAATTTGAAATGACAAATACGTGCTCCCATAACCCTAGTTTGTACAATGCTGCAAAAACCGGAAACTGAAATAATTTACAAGCACTGAAAGAGGCATTAAATGGGGAGGAATGTAAATCCTCAAAGGTTCAGCTGATCAAAATCATGTGTTATGCTATGCTGTCACGAGACAATAATTAAATAAAGGCCTCTGCATATTAGCAGCTGAATCAATATTATATAATGGGTAGCGAAAGAATAGCCTACTAGAACCCAAAATGACACCATGAAACAATGTTTGTCTTGTGTTTGAAACGGACAAAACAATTGGACCTGTCTTCTCTGCGGGTAACACGCTTTGAAACAATGGCTCAATCCTCTTAGAATAAGCCCTTAAGATTTGCATAAATTCACCGCCTAAAACCCACAACACAAGCACATGGAAATGATGTGCTTGTTGAAATCTAATGATACTCTCAGCCATTGATAGCCGGAAAATGCTAAGACTCTTACTACAGATACTCAATAGCACCTGTAACTGGCACAAAACCTCACATTCTGTGGTTAATGTTTTAACCTTAATTTTAAGTATTATTAATAACTAAATCGGCTGCCAACATAAAATAATTTATTGTCTTCAATACCATAAATATAGGCATGTAGATCGATATATATATGTATATATATATATTTTGTATGACTTAACGCACAACATCCTACTACCAAGCTAAGCATACTCAAATCTTGGCTGGCTATTACTTGTAATATTCACAATATTACAAAGTGTAAGATTTCGAACTTTAACAAGGCACAATTCACTTTGAAATGGCTATATGTCTCTACAATGTGTCACGTTAATCACCAGAACAAATTAGCCTCATTACAAAACATTGTGACCAGGAATGTCCTCGGAAAACATAGTAAAATAAGAATAAATGTAGCCAACTTGTGCTTAACAATACATCGTAATTCTCTAAAAATAATACTTTAGAATTGTATGAACTGTACATGTACAAATTTAATTTAGGCAGCAATACTGCAACAGAGCCAACCTAAAAGAAGCACCAATGAACATCTAAACCATCTTTTATCTACTTTAAAGCGATATTTAAAAGTGAGCTGGAAACTCTCGCTTAAGCAAGACAGGGTCTGTTTCGGATAGTGAAGAACATACTTTGGGTGAAATAAATCAAACTATAGTGCAACTATGAACATGATATTTGTCGGAAGCATATCGTCCTCTACTGCTTGTGCTGGGTGACCCAGTGTCAGGTGAATGACAAAATACAAAAACCACCTCTCCCCTTCATTACAATTAGTAATATCTGCCTTTTTTTACACAAAAAAGAAGTTTCACCTTCTATTTCCAGATATAGTGATTCTTTTTGTTAAAAAAAGTTGAATGTCAACAAAAATTATTTATCTGATAATGTACAGATGAGTTGTACATCAACAGTGCTGTGCAGTGGCACAGATAAAGACTCATCTGTGGAACACTATAGAAATTTGGCAATATGATCAGCTGCGATTATAAACCAAATTGAGCATTCTTTTACTCTGTCAATATTGTACTGTTACATCGATCAAAACGAAAATTCTAGCTTTCACTTGACCTGCAACACTTCCATTACAAAATGTACAAAATACCGTTTCTTCACCAACGATCTCTAGCTGTGCTAAAGCAGTCTTTACACTGACAAAATTAAATTAAATCTCCATTTAAATCAGTACAGACCAGAGCGTAATTCTACATTGGGCATCTGATTAATAAACTGATCTACATTGATATCAAATCCGCCATCCCCCATGTTCATCTCATCACAAATGATACGATCGATGTCGCAGTCAAACTTATAGTCCAAGTTAAACGAATCGAGTTCAAGAAGATCGCTAGGAAATTGATTATTGTTTGTCATCCTGCTCAACGCATGGCATTGTAAGGAGGAATTCAATCCATTTTCTGGCATCATGAGCACCGGTGTAATCTGCTGCTGTTGTTGTTGTTGAAGGTAGGGGTCGGCGAAACTATAGCTTCGGTTCTGTGAGAGTTCATTTATACAAGAATTCGTAAAAGTTGCTGGAAAACTTGGATAAACATTCGCATGAGTCTGTTGTATCTCCATGTCTTGATCGCGACGGCTTACATCGTTCACACCAGCCGGGGTATTATTCTGACGGGGGGAGATTTCTTGAGGATTGTGAAACGGCCTCGGAAAATGAGGCTGCTGTTGTCGACCTTGCGGGTAAGTTCGCAAATTCCCGTGAAGTGGTCTAGGAGAAGCGATCGTTTGTGACGTGAGTTGACTCTCTGGACTTAACGACTGTTGTGGGTGTTGAATAGGTTGTAAATATCCGCTGCTATTGTAACCTGTGTCAAAGCTGTTCGAAATGTTGGAAGTTATGCTATTCGAAACGACCATGCTGCTCAGGTCATTTTGTGATGGCTCGGACGGAAGTATCGAAGGCTGAACTGGAGTTAAGGTTTGCTTTAGTCGATTACTTTCGGCAGCAGCGAACGAGTTCAAGCTCATCGAATTGGCCATTTGTGATAGTTGCTCATCGGCCACAGGGTTGGGCGTACTCGCCAAGTTGAAATTATTCGAAGGCACATGATCTTCGCCGCATAATTCAAGTTCGTCACCATGAGAAGGAATGGGAGACAATCGACCACCAAGACTGCTTACAGTCGATGCATTCGACGAAGTTCGCGGTCTGGCAAAGCTGTCCCCAAGTGGAAAAGGTAACTGCGACTCCGATTCTGGAATTGTTAGCAACGAGTCGGAACTGGAGCTATTTGTTGGTGAAACGTTCCCGGGAGAATTGGCTCGATTTGCCTCGCGTGCACGATTCACAGACAGTCGTGGACTCGAAGGAGACTCACCGTCTACCTCCTTTATAGTTTTTTTGGTTCGTCCTCGTTTCCTTTCTGTTTTTGGCGCGGAGTCGAAAGAGCTAGAGCGCCTTCGGTTTGGTTTGCTAGTCTTAGCATCAGGGTTTACCATCCACCAAGAGCTCTTGCCATTTCCTTCGTTCTGTACCCTAACAAACTTGCTGTGAAGGGACAAGTTGTGACGAATTGAATTCTGCAACAAAATGACAAGCAAAGTTGGACTACACTAGATTCAAATTATCGAAAGTGAAACCATAAGCAAGTCAGCCGTTGAAAAGGCTTCATGGAAGATGTACCACCTACAAGGAAATAGCATTACACGTACCTTCCAGCCCGCGGAGCTATTGCTGTCTCCCTTGTCCCTGAAATAGGGAACACTATTTACCATCCAGTCATAGATCTGTGACAGTGTAAGTCGTTGATCCGAAGAGCTCTGAATAGCCTGAGTTATGAGGTCTGCATAGGACAAGTTGCCCCATGCATTTTTTCGAGAGTTTTTCTTGGGGCCCTCGCTGAGCTGCTTTAAGTTACTAGCTTGATCAACCTCACGCTCAGATTTTGTGAACTCCGAAGGGTCGGGGAGCGGCCATGTATTCGAGCGCGGACGGTTGTCTCGCCTCTCCTCTAAAATCCCTGACTCGTCCATTTCGAAACCAGGTCGCAGTGAAACGAAATAAGCGACAGCTGCCGGTAACAACAAACCATGCACCCTCAGAACGAAGTTCACTCCGCAATTCGGGAAAGCAATTTTCTTCAAACACGCCGCGATCGACTTGGCTATATCGGAAAATTGATTCCCCCGTGACGTCAGCGGTGTTGTCACTGGTGATAACATTAAGACAAACGATTGGCTGATGACTCAAAGGGAGTGACGTCGGCTCCGCCCTCTGATGTTAGCCAATGAAAATGAAGCACTTCCCGGGAATATGAGCCAATCAAAAGCTCGAGTTTAAATGCACTGCTGGACACCCACGCGCGCATATTTTTTGTTATCATTCTTTTCGAAGTTTGATTATTATTATTATATTGCAATTTTCGTCAGCGAACTGGAAACTCGTCGTTATAATATATAGGGGAGCCTCACGCGACTGAGTGATTTGGAACATTGTGAATGTCATAAAACTAAAACTGAGTCGCTTGTCATCACAATCGAGTTACTTTATTTGGTTTGATAAATGTCGTACACTCGAAGTAAATTCATCTCATTTTTCATACGATATAACAGACGAGAACAAGCGTCATAAGAAAGTATCGGATTTCCTGCTCAGGTGCACTCGAATCTCCGGAAACATGTATTAGTGTGCGGTTTTAAGTTCGCGTATCTGCCACAGCGATGCAATAGCTCCCTAACTGATTTGTCAAGTACACAGAATAATTGCATTCTGGAACATTTCAAGTGTTCGCCTTGTTCTCCCTGACTTGTCCTTTCCCTTTGATCGCTTTGTCTTTTAAATTAAATTAAACATTCCGCGTTTTCCGATTTACAGGTAGATTTAAAGTCGTTAAACGTTCAACTGCCTGGCTTGAGTCTTCTGTAACTGGTGGCTGTAATGACGATTCGATAATTGGCTGGTTATAGGATCCAAGCCGGCGACAAACATGAGACATTAATAATTTAACGACAGACTAAGGGCACAAGTCCAATATTTCTTCCATTTTACTTGTTTCCGGACGAACTGTTTTGGCCTCAAACGAACGATCCCACCCGATACTTCACCTGTTTCCCATGCACACCTGACATTCACCTTGAAAAAATGTTTGATAAAGTTTGGTTGGGTCTTTACTTTTTGGATTTCAACTTGGTTACCACCAAGTAGATCAGGATTTTATGTTGTCTGAACAATCTTCCTCTGCCCACTGTCTTCAAAAGCGCAAATGTATAACAAAAGTCTCTGGTTTTGACTTTATTTTTAATGATGTTACGGCTCATTTCGCACATTGATGACAGTCACATTTACTGCGACTTTACACAAAATCTTCGATCTTCAAGATACCACGAAATGTCAAGCAAGTCTCCATCAGTAAGACTGTACGATACCAATCACTGCCAGTGCGATATTGCACAAAACGATTAGATCAAAGCTAAAATATACAAAGCAGCCTTACGTTTTTGCTTGCATCAATTCAATGCGTAAAAATTCCTATTGCGCAGATAAATTTTTAAACTACGTAGAAGGTCCTCACCAGGCTTTGTAAAGGTAGAGTTAAAAACGTTTGAACTTCGTAGTCATAACCTCAATGAATTAAGAAAACATTTGCAAGGAAATAATCCGCACTAGAAATGCTAAAGCTGTGGAAATTGGGCCAGTATTGAACCGGAAAATAAGGCACGAAGACCCTTTGTGATGCTTTATAATTTCAAGTACACGATTTTGTCCAACTTAAGCGTATGGTTAAACCAGACATTTAAACCCATCAGGGGTTCATGAACCATGCAGATACTTCTTGCGTCATTTGGTATACGACTTTTCGTGGATTAACAAGGAAATAAATCATAGTATTAGCTTGATAGGGCAAGGAATACGGGTTTTGTATCATTTGTTGTCTTCAAAAGTTAGCCCGACAGGCGGAGTGCGTCGTGTGCTATCATTTTCTCACTGAAATAAGTACTCACCGCGGAAAACGTCTAGATTTGCAAACAATTTCTGGTCGAAAAAAAAATTTGCAGAAGCTTGTCTGGCAATTAACTATATACCTGCACAACATTGCCCAAAATAAGATGCATAGTTGAGCTATTAAATCACCGATTAGAAGGAATACCGAGTCATGTATTAATCAGTCATCTCGAGCTGGAATGGAATTGAAGTGCAGAAGTATTTATGTACTCTTGCGCACAGGCAAGAAACTTAATTAATAGTAATCATGTTTCATCAACGTATGCGTCAATTGGATTAAACGTCCTTTCTTGTGTTTCGCAAACGATCTGCGGTTTCCCGACAAACGGAAAACTTTGTACGGTAAGAGCAATATAATTCTGACCAATAATTATTGTACTTTCAAGTCAATTAGACAACTGAATTTACTTTTATTTTGGTTATATCTCCAAACTGACGTTATACTTCTTTCATTTGGTATGTTCTCAATTTTTTGGTTTAACAATCCAGTCTGAAGTAACCGTTCAACATCTGGAGTGGTGACTTGAGGCAAGAGTGACTTCGACGTAAAAGCACATTTAAAAAAAATAATTATGCAACCGAACGGACCGGCGAGATTGTTGCAAAAGAAGTCAAAATTAATATACTGACGAACAAAGCTAAGCTCAGGATGGTGGATTCAGGTGAAACCATGAAAGAAATCCCCGACTAAAGCGGGGTCAATATTTCTGCCATGGAGGGTTGGCAATTGTGTTCGCAGAAACTGAATTTGTCAGTTTGGACATTTCAAGAGTAATATCTGAGTGAATATATCAAGAATAGTTTAAAATGCTTAGAAATATAAAATGAACTCTTTTTTTTTGAGAGGGTATTTGTTCATTGAACTCTATCTGATATCGATCATTTTACGCCGAAAGAATTTATTTGATGACAATCAGGGACAATGTACACGCATTTGTGTTGCGTGGGTTTCTTGTGTATGTTACGTTCAAAATTGGAATTTTCACGGACGAACGTCATTTTTTTTCCATTTTTCAGACCTTGAAGCGGCAGTCTTTATCCATTAACAATTTATTAATGTTTTTTGCGTCACGAAGATCCCGGCGGGGAAGTGTGTGGTGCGATTCGCCACAAAAAAGACTTTGCCATCAATTTAATGGAAAACCGAACAAAGAAGGCCACTGGAGAGAAATGGTGATTTTAAATATAAGTGTTTTAGTCTTGACAATTTCCTTTTATTTATTATTCAACGAAGTAATAAAATGACACACAGCAAAAGGCACTTTGATGCACTGTGCCGGATCCCCCAGCAGCGACGGAAGAGCAGAGTAATGGCTTGACGCAAACTTTACGTAAGCTTCAGAGCAAACAGAAGTTCAAAATACTAAATATGGACATTAAGTTCTTTCCATGACTGAACTGTTTTGGCTAACTCAGTATGTTAGTTTGACTGGGACTGACCTCTTAGCCCTTTAAAAAATCCCGCCGCGTGCTCTCTTGACCGCAGTCAGTGTATATTTTGATTTTGTGATATGTTTGGCTTTCCTTTGTTTTGGTTACAGAGATAAACTTTTACGATGATAATGAAAAGATATACCACTCAATTTATGACGAAAAAACAATTAACCTTTAATTTATCCCCGACCGTCAGTTGATCAATTCAGTTGATTGTTAGGTTTTGTCAAAAAGCGTGCCTAACATCGACCATCATTGCTATCAAGAACATGTAATACTTGTATGTAAGTTTGCGGTCTCATGCTTGTATACAGGCTAGCATTAGTTGTTTTATTCCATACATTAAACTTATTTAACTTGATTTAAGGAACTGAATTACGGTCTCCGTGCCATTTACATCACCATGGCTTTGAATCGTATCTTCGTCTCTCAACAACCGTATGGCAGAGCTTCAAGTTCTCGAGAACATCAAACATCAGTCAATTTTGAGCGATAACGACAATAGTTAGGGCCGAAAGAATGAGGCAACTCCATAGTTCTTTGTGTCTCCATCAATGTCCGCCCAAACCTTGTGATAATAAACTTAAGGTGCCAAAATAAAGGCTTGTTATCAGTAAAGTTAATTTCTTTCCACAAACTTGTGGGGAGCTGCACGTAGTTTGCGCGTGTACGTTCTACTGTGCAATGCCGGTGACCGTCCTGTCGTTATCCTCCAGGGTGAAATACTTAAGAATTTTTCGCCGGCTGAGTAAATGATTATGTCCTTGAATTTTGTTTGAAGGCCGGGGTGTCTGTTTAGTTTTGTTCTGAATTATATCAATAGTCCAGACAGATTTTGCATATATTGGTCTTCACTGATGTGGTCGCAAAAGCCCAATTAGTCCCGGATAAGAAACTCAACTATGACGCCGGGAATGCGGACAAAAAAAAAAAAAACCGGTCTTCGAGACTAGGCGAGACAACTAGCTCATCAAATTTCCACCGGGTCTCATAGATGAACTCGAGAAGAAACCTCAAGGCTGCCGGGCTCGCCTCCGACGCGTCCTGATTTAGTTTGTCTACTACATCAATTCTGTTGAAAGAAAATGAATTCACTAAATGGTATGAAAACTTCATCGAGTTTAATTTGTGAAATGCGATATACCGAGAAATAGAGGCAAGAAAAGATGGGCTGTTCAGCTAAATGGGATTAAGGACAGGGTGTTAATCAACCTATCATAAAAACAGTGGATTGACTATTAAACTGAGACCACTCAAATATCGGTATGCCTTGACGCATACCTGAGATCTTCATGAGTATTGCTCTTTTTTCCCACATAGTCTACATAGCTGCCAGTCTTAGATACCGTAGCCGTATCCTTCAGTGCTGGGTCAAGATCAGTGATCCAATACGCTCTGGCCCAGCTATGAAGCATATTATCCTGTTATGGGTGTCTCCATGGATATTACATGGATTCGCTCAAGATTCCTTTGATGTTCTTAGCACCAATTGTCCAACTGCTATTTCCTCAACCTCGTTCTTCGAGATTTGGTGGAACCTGACGCAGTTAACCGGGCAAAGTCGATTTTCTCACACAATATCGACAAGAACGTAATAGTGTGGAACTCAATACGAGTAGTTATTTTCCCACAATTGGACATGAAGGCATTGCAAGCAGATATCAACTATTAAAATGACCCTATTCGCTTCTTTTGCACAGCATTCTCTGTTTGCAAGAGATTTCCTCTTTTATGCTCAAATATCTAGCCCCCCGATGACAACAAAATGTACTAACATAGATCATTGCTTATTTTAGGCCTGAGCTGTGTGTGAACGTCGTTCTTGTCTTCGATCCAACATTCGCTAAGTTGCGGTTGATTCATCAGTTAATATGACACCACAAATTGCTGTCTGCTTCCTTATACACCCAGTTGTCACAGGAAACAACGAGGTCAATTATGTATTTCTTCGCATTATGTCAATAACGGAAAAATAACCTGCATAACTTCATCAGGCATGAAATGCTTTATTAGAGAATTGGAAAAGTTTCAACTTCAGTTTTCTCGCAATCTGGATGCATGCCCATAATTTCCAAAGTGGCAATTGTACATTTGACAATCGGCCAAATTTACCTACGGTTGAAAAACAACAGGTGCTTAGTGACTTGGTCGTCAGCTGAACGGGTTTGGTCATGACCTTGTGTTGTGAAACAAAGCCACGCAATTAACGGTAATTAACATGTTAACTTTTTCGTATGGTTCCATGCGCTTTCCAAGAGAAATCAGGAAAATAACATCTAAATATACGTGCTACAACTCAGAATCCCCTGACTCAGAGTTGTTATAAGCAGAGTTACCAATAAATTGGTAAGGTGAAGACAGCCGGGGTGTAATAGCGTGCAGTGCGCTAGTTATATTAACCGTTTTTCAAAGAGTTCGGTCGTGAAGAGGATTATGCTCAAGGTACTTACAGTGAGCCCACCCGGAAATTTAGTTTTGCTAAAGTTGTCATTAAATCAGGGTGATTTTACTGAATTCATCCCTGTGCACATAATACTATCATTGTAAATAAGACGGGGCAATGCGGAATAATATGCTATAGTAGTGATACAATTAACAAGGACACCGATTTGAACGTTTAGATTGAGTATGATTAAAATTCGCGGACATGTGGACTGATGCAATCTACCAAAGGGATCCGACTTTCAAATTTCCTTTAAGAATATTGATATCTATTTTACGTGTTATCCGCCACTTTTATCGAAGTTGTCTTGAAAAGCAAAGAGATATTTATCATGAAGAACTTGCATGAGAACGTGCTGAGTATAAATAGCATATGACTGACAAACGCATGTTTGATTATCAGTTAGATATACACCTTGAAAGATAACAAAAATGATCAGCTGAAAATCAAATCAAAGATAAAGTTGAATGAGATCTATGTCAGTAAAACGTTTTATTAAGGGTTACAAAAGAACAAGACAACGGTCAGTAGAATGTTTCGTACTTTAAAGAAATGGAAACATTTCGAGGCTTTAGGCACACGTGACAAGCAACATCTCACAAAGAGCGCTTTAGGCTTATCTACACATAACGATAAACTCAAATTCATATTCTGATCCCTGTCCCACAGGCGCTGACAACTAAGTGGCCGATCACACGCCACTATGAAGTAATCATATGCGACAAAATTGAAAACCTACAAGGAAATTCGAAAATCAAAAGAGTATAGAAATTTTAAAAATATTGCTCTGGAAACAATTTAGAGGATATTACAGACTCATCATCGGAGAGAAAAAACAAACATCTGTCTTGAACAACTTACAGTCCATATGCATTTATTGCTTTTTGAATGCAGGATAAATAACGCATAGGTCACAATTTGGAATTTTCTCCGCTTTGCGATTTTTATCCATATTCCAGAATGATGTGAGCAGTGATAGGTAAGCGTGGTCTGGATAGTTGGCAAAAAAAAAATGCTTCAAGCATTTTGCACAGCTAACGAGCTACACGCGGTTCTTTGTGTATCTTTTGTAAGGAAAGATTCGAATAGGTGGATGAACAATTGCATGAATGAATAAATAAATAAAATTAGGGAGGGCGTCATGTGGAAAAATCGAAGCTATTCACTGAATTGTTCAGCGATGGATTTATTAACCCATGCAAGAACGCCAGAATTGGTGAAAGAAGGAAGAGTACGGTCGTGGACAATAATTTAATTTGAAATACTTGAAGGCTTAAAATAGATGGCCCATTTTATGATTTACTTACAATAGCCCATTAAGAACCCTTCAGAAAAGGAATTTCATATATCTATTACACACTTGAAGGCCAAGTTCAAGGGAAAAATTCACTTTAGCATATCGGGTCATGTTATCCCACATGCCGTGAAGTTCAATTTTGCTTGATACATTTTGCTTTTATTAGCAGGCCAGCGCTCTGTTAGAGAAATCAATTTACAAATGCAATGTAGATACAGTATAACATTAGTTCACTTACCCATTTTAAGTCGCCAGGAGTGCTTTTCAATTTGTTACGCAACTGCCTTGTTTACTCACCGTGAGTTGTATTAACCTTGCCTTTTTTGGTAGGGTAAAATTTCAACCAAACGAGTAAAGAGCGTTTCGATAGGTACTCTTGTGCAGCGTCATTGGGAAGAGTGACACGATAATTTGGCTTTACCGAACGAGATAATGAAGATAAATTAACCATCATAATAGAGATTTACGAGCTGACGTTTTGACCTCAGCCATTCGTCAGAAATTTTATTTTGCATTAGAACTATGTTGGCTTGTATAAACAAAGCGGCAGACCTGGGAAAAATGAACTATTCCTTGCGCTTCTGGAAAAAAATAAATTTTCACTCGAAAAAGGACAAGCAACAACTGCTTAATTTAAAGAAATCAATTGAGTGGTTCAACGTTCAAGTATCTCATTTTCATGTTGCGTTTTGTTAACCACTCAACCATGATACCACAAATCAAAAGACAGCAAAACAACCTTCCGTAGCTGGGGTTATGCCCCTTACTCTTCAGTTGCGAACACTGAATGGATTTTCATATGCTTTAAACTCTCGCAGATAGACCTGGCTCGGCTAAGATCTCTTGACTTTTTCTCTCAGAAAAAACAAGTAGAGACAATGATAGCAAAGTCTCGTCTCCAACATCAATAGAGTAACACATGGACTAAGCACGGTCGGCCAGCGGATTGAGACCACTGGTCGTATTAAGTGCAGAACTTGAATGTCCAAACAAAAACGGATGAGAAAGTGCTACCTTTGTAATTACATCTGAAAAACGGTTAGGTTTTCCAATCTTGTCTGAAAAAGGTAAAACTATAATGAAAAAACGGGCAAAACCAAGAAATACCCTGTCGGATGTTGAAGGAACCATGCAAGGTGACATAGTTGGTGGCCTCCTTCGCAGCCGTTTTTGGGCTCGGTTCGAAACGGCTGCGAAGGAGGCCTATAGAAAGAAAGTTTAATTGAAAAGGAGAATATAGAGCGAGCGTTTTAAAAACGCATACTTTTAACACCTCGAACAAATGAGAAACGTGAAATGAGATCTGTCCGGCAAGGAGCCACAGCCGGGTGGCAAAACCTATCAGATGACAGTTTGACTCAGGCAGCATAATCCTCTTTGATGTATTCGCGTACATGAAATGTCGGAAAAGGCTATTTTCTTAGTATATCCCATTAAAGATCGAAAATAAACCAAAAAACTATCTATGGGATTTTTTTCTGTTGCGGAAATGGTTGCTTAATGAAGAAAGACAAAAGCCGGAAAAAGCCATTGCTGATAGTAGGTGTCGTTTAATCATGCACATGACTCTTGACTTCACAAACATTTTAGACACGCAACATTCTGGATCGGCTACGTGAGAAAATGTCTTTGTTCACGCTACTTGTTGGGTTTCAGTTTACTAATAATCCATAGACAATGGGTAGAATCCATAGTCCAGACCTCACGTGCGTTAGAAAACGCACGAGACAGATTTGAGGATAGACGCAACGAAAGGAAAGTGGGCATCAGAAACCTACACTTTAAAAACCTTACTCCAAAATGGTAACCGGCTTGTATAGTTCGCCTCACGCGAAATCTACCTATAGACATCGGTATGGTCGCATTAGCGTTTCTTTGAAGAGTCAAACTAGCACGTGTTTTACAAGGCTAGAGCATGCGAATTGCAAGACAAGTTCACGCGCGTACTTTAGACTGAACAGCTTAAAGAGCAGAGGTGTTACTGATTAAACTATATTAACTTAAAAGCTTTTCTCTTTCAGGAAAAGGATATGGCTTGTGCAATTCACTCTATGACGCTGGCGACAAATCGATTGAAAAGATGTGATTTAAATTTGACAAAATCTGAGATTTTCAAAGTAGGCGATGTGACGGAAGCTTTACTGTAATGAATTATGTTTATTTTCCATTCTATTTCCTCTTTAAATGTTGTTTTCCTTTTATTTTAATGTAGAGTTGTGCTTAACAAATAGAACTGAAAATTTGCTTCGAGAGTTGTTTGTTTTATACGGCTCTGTGATTGAAGGACAAACATTTTAAAGCAATCTTTATGGGTCAATATCATGGGTGAAAACTGAGCAACTAAACGAATACCCGGCCACTTATTTTGCATATGAATGGAATGTATTGTTATATGCCTCGTTCTCCAAACGATGCCGCTACAAGAACACAACAGTGGTAGTTCTGAAAACTGTGCAAAGGTCATTCAAGATTTGTAAAAAGTCTTTTGGAAAGATATCAAAGGAAGCTTAAGCGTTATTCATTGTACATGTTCAGCCATTTCTCCAAGACGCTATGCATGCAGACGCTTGCATCTTTCCACGCTTATGCGTCCGTGCTAACGGTTTTCATAGCACCGTTAACAGTAACAACACTTCTTGGAAAGGGGATAAGTTCACTCTGACAATAAGAATATCTGCATTTTAAAGTGATCCTAAAATACCGAAACAATCACTCCTGTAAGAAAACCGAACGGAAGTGTCCGGGCAGGTAGGATTAAGTTGTAAAGCTATAGAGGAACGAACTAGACGGTCGTTTGATCATAAGTTTGCTTTTGATAGCAGAATTTGTGGTTGCTATGACAACCTCTATGTGATCCATTAATAAAAAAAGTAACTAGAGCAAACATATTGAATATGCTGGTGACGTATAAGCGAAATTAAAGAGCTCCACGAAAATATGAATTTGATTAAACATTGATGCAACACTGTTTGAACACAGACAATGGCAGTTTGTATTGCAGGATCACGTTTGCAAGTTTATTGGCAATCGAACTTCGACAGGTTACAACTTGACCTAAGATTACCGCATACATGTATCTATAAATTTTCATGTTAAAACTGCGGCTTCTTCATTTAGAAATAGCATTACTGAAATAAAAAACTTGAATGTCGTGGGAGAATACTGGTTTGTTTGCGTGCTCCACTGAAACGAATGATTGTCAGATTCTCCGCGATAATTAACGCTGATTGTATCTTCACCCTTTTGCCTTTTGGGATGCAGGAGGATGATGGCGCAGTGGTGAGAACACTCGCCTCCCACCTCGATTCCCAGACGCGTTGGGGTGAGTTTGTTGGTTCTCTACTCTGCACCGACAGGTTTTCTCCGGGTACTCCGGTTTCCCCTCTCCTCAAAAACGAAAATTTGACTTAATTTGAGTTTATTGTTCATTTCATTTTACAGTATCCCCAATTAGTGCTCCAGCGCAAGGATGACTAGACACTTTTAAATAAAGTTCGTTTCCTTTCCTTTCTTCCAGCTGCAGATAGAGGTGTTTGTATGGAGTTACCAAACATGTGATTGATTAGTAAAACCCAAAAGAAAGTTCTTCCCTTCAGAGTCATAAATCCCGTCTTAAAAATAAGTTTTAAAACACCGGGAATTTGAGTGGGGTAACGTGATACGTGATGAACTTACAGTAGTACTTCCTCCTTCCTTGCTGACGTGACAGTATAATTTATCAGCACGTCAACAAAGCCTCTTTGACAAACGTAGGAATTCAGCCCAACGGCAGTGTTTCCTCGTTGTCATTGTCCCTGGCAATCATATGATAGCTAAGGATAGCACTAAAGCACACCTTCTTCCGTTTAAATGAGTGTGATATCCTTTCAGAGATTTTAAGGCCCGTGTGAAGCACGCACGCGAGACGAGCCTTGCGCGTCACGAGAATATCACGCGCTTCTCGTGATTCAAGCGCAGTCTTTCTCCCATTTCTGATGGAAGACTGGGTCGGACCGAAACCACAATGGCGGAAAAAATCTGTCAACTCTGCTATTTTAAATTGGAAACCAGCTGGTTTGAGCTAAAACTACTTCATGGCGTTTCCATCACATAGAAAATCATGTTTTCTGTTCGGATTGTCAACAGTGATTTCTACACTGCCACTCCAATCCAAGATATTGATATCTGCAGCTCAAAATTTCGGGAAACTACAATCGACAAAGTTCCAGTCATACGTATCTATGGTGCTACACCAGTTGGTCAAAAAACATGTTTGCACGTTCATGGGGTCTTTCCTTACATCTATGTACCGTACGATGGGACCCAGCCGACTGACAAGTACTTGAAACAGCTAGCTGTTAGTGTGGATTTTGCCCTGCAAGTTGCTTTAGGAAAGGCTTCGTCTTCACGACAACATGTGTATGAAATATCAGTAGTGAAAGGAATGTGAGTGTAGACCAATTTATAGAATAAAAGGAGACCTAAACCATAAAAAATAAGACATCCGAGGGGTTATTATTCCTTTATCTATCGATATTTAACTTACAGTATTGCCAGCTGGGGCAGTGCCTTTAAGATCAGGTACTTGCAACACAGGTGGCCCAAGCTCTGTATTGTGTTTTGAATTTAGAGAGCTTGTATGGCGAGTTTTAGTCAACACAAATCAGAAGGCTTCGTAAAAGAAATAAGCACTAATGTTGCACTTTCTTGTCTGTTGTCTCTTTGTAATCGTTCTGTGGAAATTTGGTGCCATTCTGTCCTCTATTTCTCGAGATATCCTTAACCGAAGAACTCTGAGTCTTTCCTTTAGAGATAAGTCTTTGGCACAGAGTCATTTTACATTTGTCATACCTGTATGACCAATAAAAATGAAATTATTATTTTTTAAATGCTAGATATTGATAGTAGTTACTAACTTGGTTTCTATGTATTTTAGACCTTTTTATGGATACCACGAGGGAGAGCAAGAATTCTTGAGAATTTCCCTTTACAGTCCATTCCTGGTGACTAGGTGATTTGATCAATGCTTTTATTGTATTAGAGTGACACTTGCAGATTTTTTGATCCCTGGTGAGCTCCAAGCAGTTTTACTTAAAGCATCTGGAGACCCTCAAAGATGTTATTATCCTGGGGGGGGGGGGGGGGGGAACACCCATATGAAACAGACGGGGATGCTCGTCGTCTCGCTTAGGGGTGTAAATTTTGGATTTTGGTCTCGCTTAGGGTGTTCCTGGCAAAACGCCAATATTTTATGCCACCATGGTCTCGTTTAGGGTTCTGCGAAGTAACACAGAATTACGCATGTCTCAGCTGGAGTGATTAATACTGTCGTAGTTGTTGCGTGATCTGATCGTCTCTCTCAGTCTTGAAAATGACCAACGAAACAAAACTAAAGAGAGACACTGGAATTAGAACAAATTTAACATTACTCTTTCCATACTCTGTGATCAGTGGCTGCATTTGTCTTCTCCATCACAATGATCATTTTGCTGGGATCATTTTGAAAAACCCAAAAATGGAAGCTCAATGATTACTGTAAAATAAAATTAAAAAACAACAAAATTTGGCATGAGAACTTAATTATGACAATAATATTATTATTATTTGGAGGAGCTGGAATTCCTTAGAAATGCAATTATCATGGGTAATTAAAGTGTAAATTTAAGAAACTTTTATGTCTGCTTGATGATCTTTGCATGTTGAATGAACAACACACTGTAAATACATTTGTAGACCATGTCACCTGGCCTAAGAAATTATGTAAGAAAGGCTGCCTGTGATCCTGTTTTGATACAAACCTTTGTGCTTTTCTGATGTTAACCTTTTCACTCCTGTAAGGGACACTGAGACTTATAGATTTTTCTCTGTCTCATGCCAGACGATTTTATTCGTCAATGGGGAACCCCACTGGAGTGAAAGGGTTAACAACAGCTAGGTTCACTCAATAACTATGTCCCCATTAACAACAGCTAGGTTCACTCAATAACTATGTCCCCATTAATTATCCCTTTCACTCCTGTAAGGGCCACTTAGACTTCTAGATTTTACTATGTCTAATGCCAGACGATTTTACTCGTCAATGGGAAACCCCACAGGAGTGAAAGGGCTAACAACAGCTAGGTTCACTCAATAACTATGTCCCCATTAACAACAGCTAGGTTTACTCAATAACTATGTCCCCATTAACAACAGCTAGGTTCACTCAATAACTATGTCCCCATTAATGAAGACTTATTAGAATTACAACAACACAATTTACATGATAAAAGCAATGAGGTCTGTATCAATAGAAGGTCACCGGCAGACTCACAGCCATTCATAAGCTAAAGGTCACCGGGAAAACAACTGTAAAATGGCCTATTGTAAAATAGATGGAACAATACAAGAATAATTTCAAAAACATAAAATGATAGTCATTCATATCTGTAAGTTAAGGTTCAAAACATTAACTGATTACAGAGGTAGATTGGTACTATGCACTGTTGATGGGTTTTTCTTGCATTTTAGGGTTGTGAGTCTTCTTCAAAGTGGTGGTGTAATGAATAAAGTGTTTCAGCCTTATGAAGCTCATATTCCTTACCTTCTCCAGGTAAATCATGAAAAAAAGTGATCACTTTTTATAAGAGGCTTTTCAGGACCAAGGAAAGAAAGTGAAAATCGTCAGGCATTAGACCGAGTAAAATACTAAGTCTGGGCGGTTTAGGCCGATTTGGGCGTCAAAGGGTTAAGAATGGTAGAATTAAGAATGGCAGGATTTATATGAGTTGGCATTATTTCAAGTTAGTAAATTACACCGAATCACAAATGGCGGATGCAAGCGAAAAAACTGGTACCTAGACATGAAAACGAGGCGTTATTATAGGATAGACAGCCGCAAGGGAACTGGGAAGTTTCGTAGTTTTGAAGCTCTCTTGATCTGAATGGGGTGTTTTTAGGGATCCACTCCATGTAACTGAACTCAATTTGAGTTTGAAGTCAAATACAGTGTATCTACTGTTGTATACCTGGTTGTACCTAGAATGAAACTGCTGATCCAGAAGGGAATAGAGTTGGTTTTTTTGGTTTCCCGAAGCACCCAAACCTTTGACAAGAATTATAGCTACATGTGGTAAAAATACAGTGAGATGTTGGGTTTCTCTTATGGCTTGTCCCTTGAGGTTTCCTTCAAAGCATCATCCACCAACACTTAGAACAACTGAACCATCTCATGGTAAAAAACGATGTTTGGACAAATCTCTAAGCTCACAAGAAAGAAAGAGACCTTGGTGTTTCAGTTTGCGAATCTACACTGGAATGTACCAGTGCCTGTATGTCTGGATGTAAAAGACTTTGTGTGCATTAAAGTGTTAGCAAAGGTCTCATAAGTGATTTCTATGTCTGCGTTATGGATGAGCCTTTATGAGAAATTTCAAAAGTAAAATCTGTTGTGTCATTCCCAGAAGTCAATGGGTTAATGTACATGTTCCGCCATAGTAAGACTTGCAATGCAAGCCATTCATACTTTTTAGTTTTCTCAAAAGAGAACTCAATACTTTGTGGCTCATTATCATCATTTGGAGGCCAATGATGATGATGATGATGATACTATTATTATTATTACAGTGGTTTAAGCATTATCTGAAATTTACCTTTGACAAAAATTGCAAAATCTCTGTTTGAATTTTGTTTTTCAGTTTTTCATGGACTACAACCTTTATGGAATGAATTTGCTTCATGCATCTGCTGTTAAGTTCAGGAATCCTGTCAGACTTGACAAAAATGGTAATAAGTTACTTAATAATTAACTTTGTTGTGCAACTCAGGAAGTCAGTGGGCCCAATAACTAAAATCAACCAATTAAAATGCTTCATTGTGGGTACAATGATTTGTCTTTTGTAATTTATAGTTTCCTTTGCCCTCTTTCTTTGCCCAGTCAGTTCTGCCAAGAGCTCAGGCCAATTAATATTCTCGCAGCATTGCTCTAATGCTCTAGTAAGAAGACAACTACACTGTATAGGGTCCTTAACATCTGCATGGAAAAACTGAAAATTCTGGTTTCCCAGGGTATTTATCCTTCGGTTAAGGAATGTTTCGGAATTTAAGGGCCATCAACCTTATTCTTTAAGCAGTTTTTATTTGAACTTTTGCCATTATTTGTCTTTTCAGCTCATTTAAGTAGTACTTCTGTCCAGGAAAAGTAATGGTTATTACTTTATTGGAGGAAGAAAGTATAGGATTCGACTCTGCTTCTAGACTTTGGACTTTATTTAATTTAATTTTATTTTTTGGGGTCACTCTTTGGCTGTGCATGCATGAGATTTCTTTGTCTCGTAGAAGGCAGCCCAAGTTGGATTCAAATTCTGTATCAGTAT
>NC_090871.1:2723517-2728517 GCF_036669935.1 Montipora foliosa
GGGAATGTATTCTTGGATCGGATGTGGAGCGACTTAGTTTCTGTGAATTAGAGGTTGATGTGCTTGCCTCTGACATATTGAATAAGCTTGAGATCGGAGGTATGTTCCCTTTTTATATTATGTAAAGAATTGGTATTGGAATGCTTGTAGAGTTTGATATATGTACATTTATCCGGTCATTTAGTAGCCTAGGTTTGACTTGTCCACATTGGAAGAAACAGGGAGTGGTACCCTATGCTGTATTCAGCATCATAGTTTGCTCCAGTGTGCTGATCAGCCTAGACCTGTATACAATACATATTTATGCGACTTAAACAACAGGCACTGTACAGGTACCTGGCTTGCTTTGATCTTCACAACCGATCTAACAATTTCCTGTCCAATTCTGTCCTTTGATCTTACCTCAGAGTGAACAAAATCCACAGAACAAGAAGTTTTTTATTGGAATATCACTGAAGATTTAATATTATTGGGAATAACTTTAAATATGTCAAGTTATTAAATAAACCTAAACATCTAAACCAATGCAGAGGTGTGATGTTTAGATCACTATATCACTGAGTCATCCTGTCCAATTCTGTCCTTTGATCTTACCTCAGAGTGAACAAAATCCACAGAACAAGAAGTTTTTTATTGGAATATCACTGAAGATTTAATATTATTGGGAATAACTTTAAATATGTCAAGTTATTAAATAAACCTAAACATCTAAACCAATGCAGAGGTGTGATGTTTAGATCACTATATCACTGAGTCATCAGGAATCCATTCTTCCAGGCTTCGTGAGCAAAATTGTTTAAAAATTCAGCTTCTGAAACTCATCAAATTGCAGGATCTTTTCCCATTTGCACAATGAAAGAAAAAATATGTTTTCTCTAATTTGCAGCTAATATTGGTTCAAATCCTGGCTTGGCTGCCATCTGGGAGGATGAACAGCAGCGGCGAAGGGATGCAAAGGAGTCCTCACAAATATCAGGTCCATCATCACAAGGTTAGTATACTAACATTGTGTTTCATTGTTTGAAGATGGCGTGATATACTTTAAGATCCCAAATGTGAATTACTGGGAGATCAGTGCTGGCATATTGGTTAGAGAACCCACTGTTTCCATCTCCTTGAATCCAGGAAAAAGAAAAGAAAATCTTGCAGTGATTTTGAGGGGAAAAAATATATGTATAGGCTCAGTTTGAAGGGCTACCTGAGCCAACGAAGAAGGATCCGTCAGAGATTCCCAGTGCAAGCCTTGGCATATGGTTGAAGTATAAAATAATGTTAAAAATGGCCAAAGGACGGACAACTTCTGGTGTAGAAATAAGAATTTCCTTAACGTTTTGGTCATATGACCTTCGTCAGTTACAGCCGTCTAAAGTAAATAACATGGTCTTATATAATACTGCGTAATTTACAAGACAATAGAATATAAAAAAGGTGGTCACATACTTAAAAACCACACAAAATTGACTACAGAGAACAATAATTGAGGGGAACTACTAATTTGAAGTCTTGTATTTAAAATTACGCAGTATTATATAAGACCATTTTATTTACTTTGCACCACTGTAACTGATGAAGGTCATATGACCAAAATGTTTTAGTAAATTTTTATTTCTTACACCAGGGCCCGGTTGTTCAAAAGCCGATGAACGCTAATCCCAGATTTAAAATTAACCAAGGGCTTTTTTCTTCACTTCCAAATGCTGTTCAACCCTGATGTTTGGCAAAACTTTACATTAGACTTGGAGTCAATCATGGAAAACAAGAATAAGTAAAAGAAACTTTCATTAAAAAGCTGAAAACATGAAACAAAAGTTTACGCTAATCCTGGATTATGTTATTTGGCTTTCGAACAATGGGGCCCAGAAGTTGTCCGTCCTTTGGTCACTTTCAACATATCTATATATATATATATATATATATTAAATAAACAGAGGAAGATGCGAACTTTTCTTTTTGTGGTCTTAAATTCAGGTGGACGTTTTGTCCATTCGGGCTTCTTCAACACTAAAAAATCAATACTTGGAAGTGTTGAAGAAGCCCGAATGGGCTGAACGTCCACCTGAATTAATGATCACAAATGAGAAAAGTTCTCATCTTCTTCTGTCTATTCAACCTATGATTATTTAAAGAAGAAGTGTTCTGTATCCACTGGATCTTTTTCTCCAAGGCATCATCGTTGGCAGTGGGAGACTGGTCAGTGTGCTTGACTCCGGATCGAGTGGTCCGGGTTCGGGTCCCGGCCGGGGACATTGTGGTGTGTTCTTGGGCAAGACACTTTACTCTCACGGTGCCTCCCTCCACCTAGGTGTATAAATGGGTACCAGTGAATCTAATGCTGGGGGTAACCCTGCGATGGACTGGCATCCCATCCAGGGGGGAATAGAAATATTCCTAGTTGCCTCATGCTTCAGAAACCAGGTATAAGCGCCGGCCTGATGTGCCTTCTAGGCTCGTAGCAGACTTAATCTCATCGTCGGCAAACCAACATCCTTCACACATATCACAAGCGCTATTTAACCACATTTGATAAATTACATGTATTCAGAAGAGATGACCAGTTTAGGCACAAAGGTATGACAGTCACTATAACTTGGACAATACGACCTACATTGATGTGGGACTCAATTTCACAATAAAAACTAATCAGACAAGTACAAATTTTCCTGAGTTGGTTTATTCTTTGATATGTTTCCTATTAGTGATTTATTCAGCCAGCACAAAAAAACAATGATCTAGCTCTCACTGGTTTTAAAACTGCAATTCTGTAAATCATGGCTTCCCGACTCTGTTACATGGTCTTACGATAGAAAAGAATTTCATAAACAGGCCAGGGATGGTTGCAAATTAAAAAGTGGGTCATTGTTAACAATAACGTTTACATATTTTGGAATCATCAGTTAGTGGTTGTTAGTCGTAGTGGTGGATCAATCAATCACTGCCTTGGTGGGAGACAGTGTACTCCGAAGTTTAGAACCCTGAAACTGGAACCTCTTCTCTCCTAAGTTTACACCAGTCTTCGCCATTATCATTATTGTGGCGATTTGGTTGGACTAATTCATGCTACTGACAATTATATATTAAAGAACATGTTTTCTCCTTTCCCAATGATTTGTGGCTTTTTACACTGTTACCAGTATATTCAATGACATATCATTTCAGATAGAGGACTGATACAACTTACTGAGACAGAAAAGCAATTTAAGGACAGGATCAAGGAGATTGTTGATGAGCGTGACCTTCTGATGTAAGCTATCAGCATAAGATAGCTTTTTTTTTGGTAAAATGTATATATTTGTGTTTGGGCCATTGAGAGATTTTATACAACAAGATATCTTTATTAGCTGACTTATTTTATAAGCATATAATTAAAAGTAATTTAGGGATATTCATACATACATTGTGTGGGCCCCCAATACGTACAAACTAGATCCTACGGAATTGCCCATAATAGTCTTGGACAGTTTTTCTTGCCATGTGCTTTTGACACCTGGCAAAATTTTATGGGGGATCCCCTCTTCTTTTTCTTTTTAAAGGCAGTGTTTTATTTTACTACCATATGAAATGATATACTGTATCAGCAATCCAAGTACAATTCAGTATAAAATCAAGTCCAAGTGTTGTTTTGCTTCCAGACAAAGCCAGATAGGAAAACTTGGACGGGATTCACTATCACCACAAGAAATTGCTGCCTTGCAAGATTCTATCTGTTCATTGGCTGCATCTCAAAGACAATCCATTGCTGATGAATCATTAGATGCAGACTCTGTATCACAGCTTTTGTCTCAACATGCTGAAGCACTTCTTGGGGAAAAGTCAGAGGCAGAATCTTCACAGAGTAAGATGTAGTACCTCACAGTGTCGCCCAATTTTGGATTTCTTCTAAAAAAATAATTTTGTTTGTTATTTAGTGTAATATTATATTTTTCTCATATATATATTTAAGACTACTGGTACTGGTGTCAGTGTTTCTTTGGAACCACTAATAATCAATTCTCACATGTGACACACGTTTTCATTTGAAAAACTTGAGAGGTTTTTAGTATAAATATTTTTCTTTTCTTCTGCAGTGGTAATCAATGAGGATGAACCTGTGATCAACCAGGGTATCATTGAAGAAAGTCAAAGATCTTTCTCCCAAGAATTGTGTATGTCTTGTGTTTTGTTTTCTGATTTCATTGTCTACTAGGTTTTCCTGCTGACTTGACCTCTAAGTTACAGTGTACGCCCTTTGCGATTCAATCTCAGAGAGGAAGATAAGGTTAACTGCAATAAAACAAGTGGATATGTTTTTAAATGAAATATTTGTTATCTGGTTTTAGCCACAAGCATGGATAAAGAGATGATTGACATTCTTGCCAGCCTAGCTGAGGATGACCCCGTAAGCCAAAGATCTGCATTAAGCCAAAGCATTGTGCTGGACCAAGGTAACAACAAAATGCTCAATAAGCCAGGCTGTAATCTATGCATTGGCAGTAACTCTCATAATTAATTTACTCAAAATGATACCTTTCAATATTTTTATGAAAATTAGTTGTATATTTTTGCATTTGTTAACTTATTAGAATGTGGTTCTCTGCTAGCAGATGTCTCTTTTCTTTTTACATTCACTGGGCTGACAACGGGGAAAGAGGCCTCTGCAATGTGTCGAAATTCACTTTGATCCAACCACAACTTTGGACAGCACTCTTCAAACTGCTTTCTCTTATGTTATGTTTGTTGACTGTGACTTGAGCCTGCTGTAGCTCGCACATTCCTTTACAGTAATTCTGCTGTTGTTAAGTGAGCCCACACAACATGAATTATTACGTGAGAATTTGGTCCTCAGTAACTGCATGCTCAACACAGTGAGTTTTGACCTAGGGCAGAGGTCTTTTTTCCTGTACTCATCAACCCTGCGAAGGCGAAAGAAGTGACCAAAGAATTTGGCAATTGATGACTCATTAAAAGAAACTTTCATCAGTTATTTGTTGCTGTAGGTTGTTTACAAAGGATATGTGTGTGGA
>NC_090871.1:2731017-2751017 GCF_036669935.1 Montipora foliosa
GTATTACGTCAACATCCATTTGCACAAAAAGATGATTTTAGCTCATTTATTCCTGCAATGATTATAATACTTTCTGGCGCAAATCGCGCGCGCGTTGCTCGGAGGTGAATTGCAAAGGATATTCGGAGTTTGAGTAGCTAATCAGAGCGCACCTTCGCGCTATCCACTGTTTTAGTGTATACTAAAACAGATTATTCTTTGTATTTGTCAGGGTCTCAGGGTACAACTTGGAGGGAATGTCAGACACATGGAATGAATCATTTTTAGGCGAAAATATCCCCCAGCTGGACGGAGCGGCTGACGAGCATGCCGACGGACAAGAAGTTGTTAAAAATCCTGGAAGAAAAACGGGAAAAGGGCAAGCAAAACAAGAATCGAGTGAACTTGATAAAACAAAGAAAATACACGGTACCTCCACAAGAATACCTGTAAACTCGACAAAAATAAGAGACAAAGAAAGTGTTAGGAATGCAACAACTTCGAATTGTGGCTATGCTCTGTCAAGGGATGACGCGGAAACCTGGGGTGAGATGATTTGGCCTGGGAAACCAAGAGCTCTTCGCACGTATTCAAAAAGAATGTCTGCACTAAGGAGTACGAAGTCGTCTGAGTTGCATGTGGAAAGCAACACAAAAGCTAAGAGCGACGAAAAGGCTGCGCCTAGCGTGACAAGTGAAGATGCTAAACACCAAGATAATGAACTGCCTTCGTTTACTTTGTTTCTCAGTGAATCAAGTGATTCCGAAGGTAGCATCTTAGAAGAGGCTCATGTAGGTAATGAACGATTTGAAGTTAAACAGAGAAGAGAGAACGTAGTACTTAAGGACAACAATACACGTAGAACTGAGAATTCCTCTGTACAAGAGAACAGTAATAAGATCGAACGTAATTTACCTTCGGACGGCAGAGAGATTTTGTCGACGGAGCACGAGGACCTCGTGAATGAAAAGAAAATTTGTTTTGAAATAAACGACGCGGTTGCTAGAATAGATAACACAACTGAAGACGATTTAACTTCGGAGAAAATGGACGGTATCGCGAGTCGCGAGCTTCTCGGAAGCGATGGTGAGAACAGTGCTAAAGGAAAAATAAATTTTTCTGTGGAAAAGAAGAGTTCATTTCAGAGTTGTATTCCTGCCAGAACTAAACTATATAGCAGTCCTGACAAAAACGCCAAAAATACAAAGACGAGACTTCACACAAGCAAGCAATCGCTCAGTCGCTTTCGGGAAGAATCTTGTCCATTATTAATAAGAGATGTTGTGGAATTAACATCAGAAATTTCGCCCCATTGTTCAAAAGATAAGGGGACACATACTCGTAGATTTACACTTCGTAAGAGGAAATGGTCAGCGGTCGATAAGGAAGACGAAGAGCCATCTCAAGAACAAAAAACTGATATAGCAGCTTCATTAAGTGTGGTCAGAGGCGCTATGCCAAATTTGAAAGTTTTGTTGGAGGATGTCGCGCAAAATTCATTGATGGATTTGAAGCTAAGTGAAGCTCGAAGTCGTTTGAGAAAAAAACGCGAAGCGTTGCGCCAGAACTTTACTCATCTCGTTGAGAAAATGTCGAGTAGTTGTGCGAGGACCCAAACGCAAAAACAGAAACGGTTATCCCTTCGACCGAGAGAGCTGAAGAAGTCATCTTTGTCCAAAAGTACTTCTCCAAAACGAATGGAAGAAAGAGTGAAAAAGTATGGTACGTTGCCCGTTTTGATAATTAAATCACCAAGGAAAACCGAGTCGACTTATGACAGTCAGCTATCAGAGGATGCAAGTGGGAATCAATTGCATCAAGCCGAAACTACTGTTGTAACGTCACAGAGACCGTGTGTCAGGATGGGAAGTCCAGATAACGAATGTGCCTCGTCCCAGAACTGGAACCGTACAGAAACCACTAAAATTTATGATGTACATACTAGTGGCGATGAGGCGACAGCTCTCTCTAAATCAGATCATGAAAGTAAAGACAAATCTAGTAAGAATGAAGCAAGGCGCAGTTTATCGCTTCAAAGAAGAGGACTCAAAAGAAAACTGTCGGTGAAGATCGAAAAAGGTTCGCAGTTGACTTCAGCAGGAGTTTCGCGCGGAGCGAACAAGAAGAGAAAGCTATCATTAAAGCTTGAGGGAAATAACTCACATACTTTTTTGAGAAAGGGAAATATTGATGATGCCCTTGAAGATCCCAGTGAAAAGGAAAAATCTTTGCGATTTGATAATGATTTCGATCCAAAACCTTGTAATAGTCCACAAGTTGAAGTTAACGTGTGCAGCGTTGATAGACGCACCAAGGTGGGCATCAGAGAACTTGATTCAAACAAAGGGCGTTTACACGATATCACGTGTGTACCTTCAAGTCCTCGTGAACATGATTCCAGCGAGGACTCTCCGACGAACGGGACAGAACCAAATTCCCAGCGAAAAAGTTCCGAATTATCTCTGCCGGAGGTTAACATTCGTGGCAAAAGTGACAACCTGTCCAGTGAGTTGCATTGCGTGCTTGATCAGAGGTTTCCCGAGGAAAAAGAGACTGAATTGTTAGCCAACGCGTTGTTTAACATGTCATTCCCGTCACCCCTCCCCTGCAAGGAAGAATGCAGCTCTCCACCGGACCCGTCGACACCGCCACTGGCAACAACATGTGATGAACAAGATCTGAGAGACCAGCAGCCGAGCAACTTAGATGAAATTTCCAATCTGGAAAGCAGTCTTGTCGGTCAAATTTATGCACAAGATTTGGTAGACTCACTGATATCATCTTCAAGGACATCTTCTAAGATTCAACCTCGTGAAGCTGTTAATGATTGTCTTAGTTCAAAAAATACCAGCGCGACTCAAGGATTTTCAAGTTTGGGTATCCTGCGTCCTCAAATTGGGGAAACGCTGATTCAGTTTGAAAGCAGGGATATTGAAAGTGAAGATAAACCCAACTGGCAACATGAAACTACAGGTGACAAAGTATCTTTTGGCTCATCCAAAAACCTCGAAAGTAAAAGGATCACGCAGCTGGTGGCAAACAAAGAAGTCGTTGCCTTAGAACGAAGTACAAACGACGAAAACACGCATGTTGTCTCCAATTTAGAGTTCCCCGTTTCGAAAAGCAAGTCGTGTGGAAGTGTATCTATCCATGATAGCAACGGTGCAATGGAATCTTCCGCTGCCGACATAACGGATCTCGGATCCGTTACAACTCAATCAAATGTCACAAGAGGGGTGGATTCAACTGAATGTAGTAAAACTGGAGAAGTGAATTCTTGCGATTCTGAAAACACGGACTTTGTTCTCAAATTGACTGCAGAGGATGACTCTTTCGCTGATGCTCAGGAGCCAGCAAACAAATCAGTCTTTAGGAAAACAAAGAGTTCTCTAAGTGAGGGTAACCATATCCAACCATGTGAAGAGGACAAAAGCTCAAAAAGCTCACAACTGCCAGTAAACAATCAATCAAACGTTTGTCACGTAATAAGTTCCCTTGATGAATGTAACGATATTCAACAATATAATCTCAGCTCAGAAGTTGTCGACACTGGTATAAATAATGATCCTGCTCCAAAACCAGCTAACACAATCAAAGAACAAACTTCCATCACACATGGCAAAGAAAATGGTCGTAATTTCACTGCCTATAGTAACCCTGCGATTGGAGGGGATGTGGCTATCAAACCGCTGAAGCAGGCACCAAGCTCAGATGAACTGATATCAACACTACAAGAGTATGGACTGCCTCGATGTAAATACCAAGCACCATTTTGCAGTGACCCGGATGATATCCCAGCATCTCCCAGGTTCGTGGTTCTTAAAAAAGTATTTCGATGCCCATGTTAATTTTGTTGCATGGCTGGACTTGATGTCGAGTCTAGCCCAATTCCAAGATTTCAAAGCGACATCTCAGAATCATATATTATTATGAAGGTGTACTATTGTTTCCTTTGATAATTTTGCTCCAGCGATCTTCAGTTACTTCTTCTAGTTTCATTTTTACCAATTTCTTTATATTAAATAAGCTAAATACGTCTTTGATAACGAATGAATATAACATTTTTTCTTCCAAACAGGCGTCTCACTTATGTAGAGAAAAAAGTCCTCAACCATACATCACCAAAGCCTGACAAAACTGGCCGGGAGTTAGAATCAGTGTTTTACGAATATTACGTTTTACATTTTCCACTGGCATTGCCAGTGATGAAAAATGACTTTGTGTTGCATTTGAAACGGGATTCATTCATTTGGCTCCTCCGTCATTTACAAGCGCAGTGGCCACCCTTGTCGAGTTTACTCTTTTTATTCCACCGACATGTTTTTTCTTATAATTTGTGCCAATTTGTTTTTCTTTTTCAGGGAAGTGGGTGGAAGAATCTTAAGAATTGAATCAGAGGAGGTTAGTTTAACTACAGGTTCGATTTGGAAATATCTGCTTTTTTTATGAAATTTATCACATCAGGCAACGTTATTGGTTTTGCATAGTGCAATTGGTTGGTTTGCCTGTAGAACGATTGACTTCCTTGACTTCAACATGTCATTAACCGCTATTTGCCTTCCCTGTTCAATTCCCTCAGTCAATTCACGCCGCTTTGTTTTACAGCGGACCGTAGAGTTATGTCACCACAATTGAGACCACGCTCTTTGCGAACACTGTGTGGAGTTGTTTTATTAGCAGACCAGAAATTCCAACTTTTGCAGATGTCTTTTTTCCTTCAGTTAATTTGAAATCCTGGGTGATGAAACAACCCAGATGTTGAACCAAAGTCCAGACCCCCCCCCACCCCCCAGTTGTTCAAAGGTTGGACATTCAATTAGTCGCTATCCGTCAGTTTCAGTCGGTGCAAAGATTTTAGTATTTGCCCACGCAACCTTCTATGTGCATACTCTAAGGGGGTATTTTCATGAGACCGGGATGAACTCAGATCGGCATGAGTTCATATTGGCCTCCTTACATTTCTTCTTATTCGTTTACATGAGACCGGCCAGGAAATGAACTCAGACCGGACTGATTTCGTCTCGGTTGCTGGACCGAGACGAGAAATTCTCGTACCGGTCTAAGTTCGTACCATTCTCATGTAAATGACAACAAATCTCAGACCGGATCGAGAAGTTTCAAGCCTGTATGCTTTTGGGTCAGCCATATATTTATTACACCAAACATATCATTTCGTCCTGAAAACAGGCACCAAGCATTTCATGCCCCGGTTTCATGTAAACGGCTGTAAGAATTTCATACCGGTCTGAGTTCGTCCCGGTGTCACGTAAATACCCCCTAAGAACATCCAAGCAAGGCCTGTACGAAAACTTCGTCAACATTTAACTTGGAGTATATTTTATGCTCTGGATGGTGACTTATCTACTGGATTAAGTTCTTTGGTCTTTGTACGACTGGGGCCACTGCTCTCACTCCCGGCTGGGACAACTGGACGTTGTTATACGGCACTGTAAATAAATAAGTAAATAAACAAATAAATAAATAAGCGACTTTGTTATTCTACCGTTTGCAGTAGGAACTGAATTACAGGTGGGGTCAGACGTAATATATATACAAATATACTAGTAGTAATCTCGGATTATCGAAGAGTGTTTGACAGTCGCTTTGGAATCAAAGGGGAAGGGTAGGGAAAGAAACAATCTTATTGGAACAAACAATCAGGAGGTGTGCGATCGTCATTTGCGCATATGACGTATCAATTCACGTACGGCGTAATTCAAGATGGCGCTGAAAAAGCAGACGAACAAGAAAACGGAAATTTGCCAGAGCTCACCCAATGCACAGTATACTCGAGATTAGAAATTGCGTTCTCTTAATGACGAACGCAACAAATATGCCAAAGAATTGTACTTTTACATATAGTCAAGCCTTATCACATAAAATGGGCATATTTGGCAGTTATTGTTATTGGTTGCTTTCTCTCATAGGTGACTGCCAGTTAAATGTATGAATCACTTTCCGTTTTGTACTCATACATAACTTAAGTTATTTCTTCTTGAGGCAGGTTTCAAACCTTCCAGATTTTGAATCGGTGAACTCTTTGCAAGGTTTAAAACACTGGCGAATGGTGATGTCATCTGCACAGGAATGTGGCATTCAGGACATTTATCACGCCATGGGTGACGCATCTAACATCCATAAAAACATTGAGCTAAAGATCGCGTTGATGGGAGATGGAGACGTTGTGGTAACACCGTGTCGAGACCCACCAGCACCCGAGGCTGTGAAGGCCTGGGGTCGAAATAAACTTTTAAAGCTCAGCTTGAAGGGAAACACTGAAGAAGAAAAGGACAGGACACCAAAAACATTAACAAATGCACAAGAATCTTCAAAACACGAAAGTTTGAAGGGCGTGATAACCGAGCAAGATTCAGAGAAGACAGCAGTGAATACAACTGTTTCAAAAAATAGAGCAATGGAAGTAGAAAAAGCTATTTCAGTGACTTCAGATTCGAGCATACCTTCAAAACAAGCGAACAAAAAACTTTCTATTCCTCCTGTGGATACCACTTTGGAGATGTTTGCTGACATTGAAAGCGAGAAAGTGGGAAACGCTATGAAACTGTCTAATTCGTCGAGCTCTTCCGTCGAAGTAACTAGTCCTTACAGTTTGTTTTCGCCAAACGAAGTCAAAATGTTGTCATTTGCCCCTGGGAAACAAACGGATGTGGCTCGTAGGAATCTGGATAAAGGAGAAATATCAAACATTCAACCAATGTATTGTGAATACCATGACATTCAGATGGAGCCTAAAGAAAAAGTCACTTCCGGTTCTAGCCCCGTGACCGACACGCCACTCAAACCTCAGTTTTGTGAACATTTCCCTTCGACAACAAAGTCGCCCTTGTTGCAAACTCAAAGCCCTGTGTTTCCGGTGCCTTTCCATAGTACCCCAGTGGCCACAAAATTAGTTTATGGTGCCCAGTCTCCTCGTTGTACTCCCATATCAGATGCCGCTACACAGTCACTGAAAAGACTGGACACCAATGTTGAAAAGTCTGCTCTTATGAAGAATTCTGGAGTTAAAGCTTCTTCTGCCCAGGGTCCTCCCTTGCGCCAACGCCTTAGCCAGTTCAAGGTATTGCTGTTATAGAAACGTTTCCCTTGTTTTGCATGTTTCTTTGAAAAGAATTAAGAGCATACAATAGGCCGTCTCTGATATCTTTTTAATTTGGCTCCTAGTTTGTCAGTCCTGGCGTGCAGCCAAGGCGCTCGTTGCCATGGAGTTCGCAGATCGAAGGTCCTTCTCCTAACAACACCTATGGGTTCAAGGTCACTCAGGTGAACTTGCAAGATGCAAAGGCCCTTCATGAGGTAAGTAACATTCGCTTTTAAGTTATATCTACCTTTTAGCGAATTCTGAAACGGTGTAGAAATAAAAGATCTGAACAAAACAACGAAATAGGCCATTTCCGAGTTCATTTCTGCCTCCTCTTCAAGGCGAGTCTAAGTGCGAAGTTTTTCTTGTGAAAATTAGTTTTCGATCATATTTAAAGTAGAACTAATTACCATCACAAAAACTTAGATTCGCCTTTAAGAGGAGGCAGACTTGACTCGGAAATGGCCTGTTTTCCTTGCACTCACCTCAGCAACTTAAGGGTACAATCGGCATAAGAGGTCTCAAACGCGAGACCTGTTCAAGTGCTCTAATTTAGCAAGGACGCAACACCTGATGGAAGCAGGTCAATTTTTGAAGCTTTGTGTTCGCGTTCAAAGTCTGGCAAGGGAATGGCAGCCGTAAAAGACCACCGAACAATCCAGGTCAATCAAAAACCCATAATGGCGTCTCCCCCCAAATTTTCCAAAAACAACCAATAATCTGGCATTACTTTTTGAGTTTCATTCCATTTTCAGGTTCAGCATTTGACGCTGTTCAGTTTAGAGCTCCATGTAAGAACAAGACGTGATGCGAGGCCAGATCCAGAGTTTGACCCCATTTGTGCGATATTTTATTTCATTCAGACGGACACTCCCCAACCAAATGGCAAAAACAAAATCACAGGGGTCATCTGTGTGGATTCAGAATCCACTAATGTCGCTTCCTCAGGAATAGGTATCAATTTCTTCCTCGTTAATAATAATGCCATCCCGGAAACTCATCGGACTATCGTGCAGGAGGTAGTGAGTTCGACTCCGGCCAGGTCAACACTCGAAGGTATTTAGAGCGAGTTTCAATTGATTGTCGTAAAAACAAAACCAAAGTAATTATTTTGGCTAATCAAAAAGGACGGAGACAATCCTGTAAACCGATCAAAACTCGAAGTAATTACACGTAGACGACACAAAGCGCGGGAAAATGTGCACGCGCGAGCCATGATTGGTTTTGGTTTCACTTGTGATTGGTTGAAAAACTGGCATGAGAACTTTGAACCAATCACTGAGTGAAGTAATGCAAAACCAAAGCAATTCACTAATTACTTTTGACACTCAATTGAAAACCGCTCTAAATAACCGCGGAGAAAGTGCTGCCTTTGTGATGGCATCTGCAAATGGTTATACTTACAAGTCACTCTTCTTGGATAAGGACTATAAACTGTATAAGCCCCGTCTCACAAACCTTGTCCATAAAGTATGTGGGTCGTTAAAGATCCGACACCTCTTTCATAATGGCAGCCAAATAAAATATTCTTCTATTTTAATGTTGATAAGCCTTTCTAGCCTCGCTACGACGTGCAAATTTCAAATTGAATATTTGTTTTAAAACGAGGCCAGTAGGTCTAATTAACATAAATACAAAAGACTGTAAAGGTGGTCACCAGTTATGAAAGTTGTCCATAGGCTACTTCGGAAAATACCATAATACCCTTTGTTTTTGTCCCCAAATTTTGCATAAGCATTGTTTCCAGTTGCTCTTGGGAAAACAAAAACAGTTCTTATGCAAAATTTTAGGGTGACAAACATAGAGTATTATGGTATTTTCCGAATTGGCCTATAGAGCGTTTTCACATGACGTCACGGCGGCCATGATGCTGTACCAAACTAATCCTCCGGGAATTGAACTCTATTTTTATGCAAATACTTTCATTTGTTTCAATAATCCAATATGGCTGCTGGTCACGTGAGTGAAAACGCTCATAAGGCCTGTTTTTCACTAGCGACGCAAGCATAAGCACAAGCAACACACACAAGTGCATTTACATGTTGATAATTAGTGTCTATTGCTCTAACAAGAGGCTCTAATGAACATGAAGTTGCTGAGTTTGCGTATGCTTCTTGTGCTTAATTATGCTTGCGTCTCTAGTAAAAACCAGGCTTAAGGTGGCCGAACACAGTTTTTGATACCTATGTTTCATTTTCCGTTTTCTCTAAAACCCTTGATCCTTTGGTCGCCAAAAATAATAGCAAGCAAGTTAATAACACGAACTTCGGTTTTTTGATAGTTAAGCTGACGTATATGTCGTTGCCATAGCAACATGAATAAATATAAAGAGGCCTTTAACATCGGTTTTTTTTTTATTTGCAGAAAATCTGGTCGTAAGATTTTCTTTACAATTTGCATGCAACAAGCTTGTAAGGATGCTCACAAGTTAACACTATTTTAATAATAATTTGACAGAGAGATCTTTAATTATCCCAAGTTGAAGGTTCACTGGCATATCTAGAATTTCCTCTTTAAATTTCAATTTTTTTTTCCAATACTCCAGTTACTTATTCGTAAAGTATTTTCGTGCCAAATTGCGTTAAATTGTAACGAGTGGTTCTCGAGAAATAGACGTATTTCTGAGAAAGCTATTCTGCATTCAATCGCAATTTTTTAACTTACTACGCATGCGCTGCATTTAACTGGGTTCTTTCGATAACAGAAAAATCTGCGAATTGCCGAGTTCTTTGCATCGTTACCTTTTCTAACATACATTTCTCGTAAAAGACTAAAACCATGAAAACACTTTGCTCAGTTTTGAGGAAAAATAGTACAGATAGCAGAAGCATTGAGCAAATAAAATGATTGCTGTATTGAAGCCATGTTTAGTTTTTTGCAATCCTTGAGCGCGCGCAAAAATTGTGTTCGGCCACCTTACGAGCAGGGCATGGCGTTTCGGGTGTTGTGGTGACTGGTCAGACCTGAATGCAGTTAGCGCCGTAAGGCTCTTGGACGCCCAGACAGATACATAAAGATTGTGACTGATTGATTGGGATAATAGCTTACATGAGAAAAATAAATAATGGCAACACGATTAGCTTAGAATTTTCTTCAATGCAAATAGTTTAGTTTTATTTCTAAAATGGATCTTTCCACCAGAGGCGTACAACACTTTGTCGTTTTTATGTCAAAAATTGTCCTTCTAATTTAGTGCATTTTTTTTTCTTTAGAGAATCAAGAAAATAGTGTTTGTAGCACCGAAAACGTTGCAAGAAAGCCGCCATACGAAGATGCAGTAGCTTCAACATCCACTAGCAATCTTTCAATGTCGAGAACGTTGCAAAAGACCAGGACAAGTCACTGTAGAAGTTTATTGTGTCGAACCGGAGTCACTGATTACGATGTCGAATATGTCGCTGAGGAAAAACATCTTTTTCCTGCTTTGTTAGAGATCATCCGTAGATGGGACCCTGACATCTTGATTGGTTATGAAGTGCAAATGTTTTCGTGGGGATTTCTTCTTGAGAGGGCGTTGACCTTTGAACTTGACCTTTGCACCCACCTTTCGCGGGTCAAAGGTTCATCATCCAGCAGCAACATGGATGCAGAAAAGGACCAGTATGGTGCTTCGCATTCTTCGGAGATTAAAATTGCTGGACGCATAATTTTGAATGTTTGGAGGCTGATGCGGCATGAGGTAAGATATGAAAACTAGAAATTGCCATTTTCCCTTTCTTTATCCAGGCTCTTTAGTTTCCTCAATGGCAATCGAAGTGAATTTTCGAAATTGTTCTTCAAAAATTCTCAGCGCTTTCCTTGAACTCTTTGCTGAGATGGTCAGTTTTAAGTATTTATACTTCGTATTGGCCAGATGATTAATTTTGATAACCCTAAATACTGGTGGGTTTCAGGTGAAGTGTGTGGTACTATCTGAACTTATCAAAAATCAGTGTAAGGCTCTTGCTTTATTAATTGAGCAAGCTTGAATATTTTGGCCATTGGAATAGAGATGGCTCCTGTCCCTTGACCAAAACTCTTCTGCAGGGGAAAGTCTTTGGCCAGAGGAAGAGAGCTCAAGATCGAACCATGGAGACACCCTTCCCAAATGACGTACTCGACTCATTGGAGAGTGCCATAAATTATTTAGCTCTAAGTAAAAGGAAAATTATCAAGATTGCAGCTAGGGCAGCACGCCTGAAGGTATGAGCTCAGCTGATATTGATGATGATGAATTGCTTGGAAGGATGCGTTATTCTGGTCATGAACCGCTGGCCAATTAGAGCGATTTTCAATTGAGTGTCGTTAAACCAAAACCAAAGTAATTTCTTTAGCCAATCAGAAAGGACGGAGACAATCCGGTAAACCAATCAAAACTCGAAGTAATTACACGTAGGCGACACAAAGCGGGGGAAAATGTGCACGCGCGAGCCACGATTGGTTTTGGTTTCACTTCTGATTGGCTGAAAAAGTGGCGCGAGAACCAATCACTTCGTGAACTAATCATAAACCAAAGCAATTTGCTAATTACTTTCGACATTCAATTGAAAACCACTCTAAAAGGATTCCCAAACGAATCTGAATGCTTCTAATTCGCCTTTTTTTGTTTTTTAGGTGACGTTAAATAGCTACTCTTTTGAGAATGTGGCGTTTCATGTCCTTCACGAGCGTATTCCTTTGTTTTCGTTCCGCACACTGTCTGATTGGTGGGATCATAAAACCTCTCTCAACCGCTGGAGAACCGTCGATCATTACGTCAGGCGTTGCCGTGGAAACGTAAGGGTTCTTGAGTCCGTGGATTTTATTGGTCGTACAAGTGAGCTGGCCAGACTGTTTGGGATATTGTTTTATTCCGTCATTTCTCGTGGATCTCAGGTACGTTTAAAATTTCAAATTACATTTGATGGCTGAAGGTAATTTCAAGTTGTGACGTTGCCGTAACTATGTAAATTATCCATGGTTTTCACTTTACGTCACAGCTTTCATGTTGGTGTCCCTAAAATTTATCTTCGATGGTCCTGAGTCCCCAATCCCAAATTCGACTCCCACCACCTTTGTAAATAGCCAACTGGTTGCCTCCAGACATTTCGGATTCTGAACGATCTCCTGTTAATTTGTTTTTTTTTTCTTTTTGTTACAGCCCCGTAAGATTGGAAATTTAAATTTCACCGAATGTTATTTAAGCCAGGATCTTTAGTTAATATACCTCCATCAAAAATAAATAAATAAATAACTAACTAAATAAATAAACAGGCCCTGCTTATCACTCATCCTTGCAGTCAATAGACCTTTTTCTAGATACGGCGGCTAATTCTATTTGTATTGTTTCAAATAGCTATTATGGAATGCCCATATGTATTTGCCCCCAGAGCATCTCATAATTTTTTTTGAAACAATAGAAATCAAAATGGCCGCCGTATCTGCAAAACGGTCTATTATGGACTAAGTTACAAAGTGTGGAGCTCAACGAGATCTTTTTAGCTCATGGATGACGTCATGCCATGAAGTATAGGAGGCAAGCGGATGGCACTCACTCACTCCATTCCAATTAATCTATTTTGTTAATGGAGCCTAAAGCATAGATACCCTAGGGTCCTCTGGCAGACTGTACGGTCCACATGAGATCTCGGAGCATAGAACCGCAGCCAGATGTAATTAACTGAATCGATTTTGATGAGGGAGGAAAATTTGACCTGCTGCCAATTGTCTGGCTTCATAGCTTAGTTGGTAGAGCATGGCACTGGCATCGGTTCGATTCCCGTTGGAGCCATAGGTGTCTATAATTAGACAATTGTTTAAGTTGTCTGGCTAAGTGCGAGGGAGGGTCACTTCCCCCTTATGTGTAAGAAGTTCTTGTGGTTGTACTCCACAATGAAATGCTCGCACTAAACTGTTTGGCCAGAATGTGGCATTTATCTCGTATACGCTATGGTATGTTTAGTGTTTCATTTTATGTGCGTTTTTAGTATCGTGTAGAATCTATGATGTTGAGGATTGCAAAGCCCATGAACTACATTCCAGTATCTCCAAGTGTGGAACAACGTGGAGCGTAAGTATTTCGTGCTGGTTTTAGCAAGTTAAAGCAATGGCACTGACGCTATTTCGGAGACTTGTGTCTCTTTTTCTATGGTGAGTGTATTGAGTACGAAGTCTGTCTTACGAATGGTTTTCAGGGCTCGTCTTCATATGGCGTTATTTGGCCCTGAATTTCTTCAACATCTTCCTCATCTTCCTCCATAATATCATCGTTAGAACTACTTGATAAATTGGCGAAACTATTCGATTCAGAATCACTGGACATTTTCTAAACCTCTGAATTTCTCCTCGGAGCAAGGTGTAAACAAACCTGAACACACAAATTGACGTCACAACGCAATAAATTCGGTTCCAGTCCCTTGACTATTTTTTAAGGCAAAATAGCTCAACTTCGCGAGCTCGTAAAATCAACAATCTTTATCGTAGGCATCTCAAATTTTGGAATTGTGTATTTCAAACGTTATATTTTTAGATTATGTCGAAAAAATGTTCTCTTCATAGGCACTTAAAGTGAAAAGGGACACTTATGTTTTCCCGTGCTTGTCGCCCGCGACTTATCTTTACATCGCAGTCTGATTTATGTGGTCGTTTATTGACGTTCTTTTATATTAGCTGTAAGTGATTTTCTCGTGCTCACAAAAAAAGTGGGTCCCCAAACAGGCGCATCTTTTTCAAGCGGTAAGAAGCAAGATAAAAAAGCCAATCATTGCGTACTCGCGGGCATTTTCCTTGTTGGCTTCATGAATTTGCGTTTGATTGTAATTTGATAAAGGGAAGTGGGATCGTGACTTTTGGTCAGCTGTATTCCGGCGTAAAACGTCTTTACATTACACCCACGTTTGCGCTCTTCAGTCAGAACATGGAACCACCGATATTTTAACAGTTCAAGAACAAAACACTATTGAAATTAAACAAGTTATTGACTTGTGGTCTCTTTCTTAAGAATGCGTGCTCCTGAAGTTATTCCTTTGGTTATGGAACCAGAGTCCCGTTTTTACAGCGATCCAGTCCTGGTCCTCGATTTCCAGTCTTTGTATCCCACCATGATCATTGCGTACAACTACTGCTTCTCCACTTGCTTGGGGCGAGTCAGCTGCTTGCCAGAGTAAGTCTTTTGAATCGTAGCAGACTTTACGAATGCTTGCGGTGTTAAGTTCACGAATGTGATTTGAACCTTCTTCTTTTTGTGTGAAGACGAGAACATAAATTCTGCAAACAAGACACCTTGTAGAAGTTTACATAGGACAGTATACTTTGTGCCATATCCAGTAAGGATATGTTTATGGCAAACTTTATTAGTGCCTTTCTACTAATTTTGACAGTAATAAGGAATGTTGATATTGATATTCATGGAATACGCCACGGCGGTTTTGATATTTTGTTAACCCTCCGTTGTGTCCTGCAAGGTCGTTAGAGAGCCTTCAGAAGTGCGCTTTAGCAATAATCTTCCTACGTGTCCCATACTATGAAGCAATTCAGCTAAAGGGCCTTGAAACAATCGATCCCCGTTACGTATTGCCCTATTTGCAAGAACGAGGTAGTTCCTTACAAACAGACGGGACAATTTCAATCGATAGCGCATGGATCCATTCGTGATACAGCCAGACTTGCATTTTTTTTACTGCAACTATTTAGATTATTTGATGTGATGAATGTACTTGTAATATATATCTGCGCAACTTGGCTGTAATTCGGCTTTTTTTGCCTCGATAGGCAGTTTAAGAAACTACACTATTCTTTTAACTATACCATTATTCTTAACTGTTATGCCGTTGTCAACCTTTTTCTTTCTATAGGCGTGAGCGCCACAATCCGGAATCCTTGCTTTTCGATAGGCATTTCTTATTTTCCTTTTTTTGCAGGTATGGCGAATTCAAATTTGGTGCAACATCTCTTTGTGTTCCACCAAGTCTTCTTAAGGTAAATTCTCTATTTTAATGAAATTGTTTTCTCTTTTTTAAACCCTCTTTTTAAACCCTGTGTTAAAACCACGCAAACAAGGAACATTTCTTGGAAGCAAAACCACATTTGGTGATTTCAGTTCCTTTTAGTAAACCAAATTTTGCGGTAATTTTAGCTGTGATCCTCTTTTTTCAGAAGCTACAAGGTGATATCCACATCTCGCCAAACGGCGTGGCTTTTGTGAAACCTAGCGTCAGAAAGGGGATCTTGCCTAGGTAAATACCGTAAATTACACGACTTCATACACCATTTCCCTTTAAAAGAATGCTAAAAAAATTAACTTCATTGTTTGTTTGTTTTCAGCATGTTAAGCGAGATCCTTCAAACGCGAATTATGGTGAAGACTTCCATGAAAAAGTGGAAAGCTGACAAGGTGACAGGTTTTCATTGATTTTCTTAGAAATGTCTTTGACCAGTTAAGAATAAAATAACCATTAAAGCAGAATCTCTACTTTAATAAGCCAAGAAAAACCAAAACGCGCGGTGAGGGTTCGCCTGAATCCTAAATTTAACCTACTTTCACGAATAAAAATAATCTTTTTGGCCGTGTTCTGGGATTAACCATTCAGCTTCGACCGATTTAGAAAGAAATGGTTATATTTTCCCAATAGAACATCGTGCTTTAGTTCTGTGACTATTTTTGATTTAAAAAATCTGCGTTGTGGACGGCGATCGTCGCAGCAGCAGCTGGGGCCAAACCCTCAAAACGACAGCGGGCGCTACCTATCGTTTGGATCATTTCAACAAAGTTGGACACTTGTTAAAAAGCGTCGATCAATCAAACTAACCAAAAGTTGTTCTCTCTCAAAAGAATATTAAACAAATTCCAACCAAGCTGGTGATCCCGTTTTCGTTCTCTTTTTCAGTCTCTTGGTCGAATGTTGGACGCACGGCAACTGGGTTTAAAGTTGATCGCAAATGTGACGTTTGGGTACACGTCAGCACATTTCTCGGGCAGGATGCCTTGTGTTGAGGTAAACAAACGCGGTTTCATTGATTCAGGCTGGATTCTACTGGAAGTAAATGAGACCTTCCGGGGGCCGCGAATTTAGTTCAGTTCTTACGAAGGAATGCGGCATCTTGTCAAAAGTGTCACTTCATTCTGATTCTGAACTTGGTTATGAGAGGTTCGCAAAGGGAGACCCCAGGAGTGGAGATCATCAGATGGAGAAATGTGGCTTACTTGTTACAGGAGCCCATTTTTCAGCAAGTCCATGTTCGCAATTTTCACACAGCAAGCTAGTTTTAGTTGAGTTAAAATCACTTTCGATCAGCTGGCGCCACTGACCATTCTAAATACCAAGGGCAATAATTGCTCACTGTAAAACTTATTCCAAAATGGCCATCAGTTTATTATTGTTTTGTTTGCTTGCAAATGAGCCTTCTTTGCCTCGTTCTTCCACTTAAAATTCAAGAGAATAATGATGTAACCTTAAACGAGGCAACAAGGGCTAATTTTTGCAAGCAAACAAAAAAAAAATTCTAAAATGGTAGCCATTTTAGAATAAGGTTTATGGTGCGAAATTGCAGAAAACCACCTTGCGTCCTATTTGCACCTCATTAAAAACGAAAGACCATCATCACTCGTTCCCTTTAAAAACTGAATGAATTAACCGCAATCCCGCACCTCACTCTAATTGCTTTTGGGAGGCTTATGGTTGACTGAAATGGTCTGGTTTCGCGGGGAACTCATGCAATCACAAAATAATTTTACTCCGTGAAAACCTTTTCAAAAATATGTATGTAAGTTGAGTAGTCCTGGCTCCAGTTGTTCAACGACTGTATAACCCTGTCCAGTTGATAGGTTACTATTCAGGCCTCAGTTTTTCAAAAGGTGGATAACGCTATCCACCGGATAGCCAGCGGATAAATACTGGCAAAACCCATGCATTGAGTTATCCATTGGATATTGATTTGCGCTCACTCGTGAAATATGAGTAGAGAAATTTCGGGTTTACCTCGGTGTAAAAACCTGTGAAACTTTTTCTCTGTTTTGTTAGCTCGTGGTAGGGTTAGGTTATTGTTTGATGTTTTTTTGCTCTTTTGTTTTCCTTTGTGTTACGTCATTTGTGAGTTTCACAGGTTTTTACACCGAGGATGAGCCGAAATTTCGTATCTCCAAGCGGCCATGTAATATGATTGGTATTTCATTGGTGTTTATATTATAAAGTGATTTAGCCACCGATAAAGTTATCTGACCTTTGAACAACTGCGACTTGGTCGTGGGCTACTGACCAAGCGGGAAAAAAAAAAGAATTAAGACCCTCCGTCGACTGTCTCTCATTAAAATATTATCTAGAATCTTTAAAATGGTTTTGTTAGCCCACCTCTCTGACGTATTCAGTTTTAAAACGCTAATCACATGACAGAACTAGGATAGAAGGTGAGGCAATCTAGAAAACTAAAATCGTTTTGCATTTTGCTCTTATTTTCTAAAAAAACAAACAAATTCAAACTACTTTCGTGTTAATGGAATATGTTTTATAGTTGTTAAAGTTGCTTTACTAGCTTTTCTTTACCTGTTTTAATTTGATTGACAGATTGGAGACAGCATCGTTCGCAAGGCGCGTGAGACACTGGAACGAGCCATCGATCTGGTGAACAACACTCCGCGTTGGGGCGCGCGTGTCGTGTACGGAGACACTGATAGGTACGAACTTGCCCGCACCTTCGCGCGTTTGTTGCACGCGTGGTATTTGCATTGCGCGGGGTTTGCGTGTCATGGCGGTTCTCACCTTATGTTTTTATAACCTTTTTTGAGCCTTAAAAGAGGAAAAAGTGAGATCACACTCATCCGGCCAGGAAAATGCGTATTTCCACCCTTAAATCCGAAGCAGTAATGAATAGTTAATCTGTGATAGATCGGTGTGTTCAGCCGGCTAAGAAATCAACCGTTGTCGGGCAGATATTCCCTTTGAGATCGGAAGGGATTTTTGACCAAAGAATTTAACGCTTGGTCGCAGTCTAAAGGAAGACCTCTATAATACTATATCTTGAAGAAATATAAACTTATTAGCCGTCTACAACTGATCCGATATGTGTGGTTAGCCGGCGACCTCCCATGTAGTCTAATAAAGCTGTCCTCGTTCGGTCTTCTTGCAAAATACAGCTTTTCATTAGCTATTCCAAGCGCGGCGTTTTGATAGAATACTGAGCCGTGTTAACGGTGGGATAAAGAGTTACTGAATTGGCTTTTAGTTTTCTGCCCAGTTCTTTTATGATTCTATTTCTCTTCCAATTTTGTGGATTTCTTGTCGTTTCCCGCTTTAAATTCTTTCTGTCCCAAAACCTCGTACACGCATTAGGGATGTGCGCCAGCTTTTGAGCTGCCACAAGAACAGAAAAACGACCTTGCTGATGTAGTTGTTTTCAGTTCATTTATTTCAGTTAAGGCAAAATCTGTTCTTTTCTTTCTTCAGTTGCTTTTTTGTATTGTACAGTTTGACGATGTGGCAATTTCTCATGACGCTCATTTTCTCCACCTTGATGGCATCACAAGATTTCACTTTAAAATGTTAGATGAAACGAATTGTTGTCTTTCGTGTCAAGTATCGACTCTCTTATAATTTCTTCTTTTGAGGGAAAGCCCTTTAAATTCTTTTGGTACGTTTTGTGTTAACTTGCTTGCGTGACTAGGTGGAAGTTTGAAGGGTGGGAAATATTGATCAGACGATAAGTACTCGATAAGTGCACCTTTAATGCGACGAGTTGATAAAGGGATAAAATTAATCGCATTACTAAGCTGTATTGCGAATGCGTTGGTATTGTTAGTGATAAAGTATTCGTAAAAGGGTAATTTAGATGCATTCATTCAAATTTTGCACGCAACATTGCATGTTTTACCTTCGAGAGAGTGTGCTCTGAGATTCTGAAATTTTTTTAACCGGTAAATAAGACGGTTTTTGTATAATCTTTAAGGAAATTCAGCTTAGTTAACGCTTTTTTCGAATAATAAGCTGTCTAGTACCGTTGGATTGGCGGTAAAGGGTTTTTAATTAATACACTATACTTGCTTTCTTTGTCGGATTGAATGCGGCGAGCTTATTCAATTTCCCGACTAACAGATAATTACATTTTTTCCTTGAAATAAAATAAGCTTTGTTTTTATATTCACAGAAGAACAATGTCTTTCATTAAATCGGATTTAATGGTTCTCGTTTGCCGCGCAATCATTTCTAAACCACGTTTTCTTAGGACAAAAGACACTTACTGACGACAGGTTACTGCGTCTCGATATGTAGCTAGACCCCATACTTGTATCGCTGATGAGGACTACTCTGCGTTAAATCACCTCCGCGATGTTGACTTTGAGAAACAAAAATATGTCTCATTTAACTCCTTTTTTTCGTGTACTGGCATTTACACGTTGCACCATTGTTATCTTTGTCTCAGGAAATTTGTTTGAAAGCACAGTGGTAGTATGTGACCGCGACTTACCCTTTTATAACGAGATCTTAAGTCACTTAAAAAGAATCGTTAAGCCCTTCTTAAGACAAAGTGTTCGATCAGGCCATTAAGGAAATGATTCCCTTATCACCGACAGAATGTTTCAAATTACTAATATGCGATATAAGTGATACACCGCAATGTGATATTTCGCTGTTATCAAATTCAAAGGGGCCTGCGGATGTTCAATAAAGTTCAGCGGATAGATTGTTTTCACGTGACGTCACGGCAGCCGTGTTGGTGTCCCTAAACAAAGTAACGGCGGCCATGTTGGTGTCCCCAGCCAATCCTCCGGGAATCGAGCTCTGTCATCATGCGAGCGCTTTCTTTTTTTCGGCGGAAAAACGAGGTTACTGAGGTTACGCTCTTGAGTCGCCTAGAGCATCTGAGACCTAAGAATTGACTTCAAAGAGGTCACCCCAAATCACAGACTGCAGACTGTGCAGACCGTGCAGACCAGGGGTAAAATATGCCGTTAACCTCACTATTATTGAGAACT
>NC_090871.1:2756017-2763517 GCF_036669935.1 Montipora foliosa
CAGTGGGATCACGTGAGCACATCCTAGAATGTGCTTGAAAAATTCGGTATAGACTTGTTTCTCCTGGAGTGTTCCTTTCGCTCCCTCCCTCCCGAGGATGACAATTTTCTTACCCCCTTCCTCCCCCTCCCCCCTTCCCACGGTTCCATGCTTTACATTTAAAAGCAAGATGAACACACGTTAACACCAACCCGGTGTGGCCAACACATCCCGCATGCGCGCAACCATTTCATCTGGTCAATTGACAGCCATGGGCAGTTGTGCCTCATCAGCGTGGCATAGCCAACTTACCAGGTGGGTGCCCTCACTTCACAGCCTCCCCTTGAGGAAAAAGGCATACAGTCAACTCTCTCTTAAGCGGACTCCATCGGGAATTGGAAAAAGTGCTTGTTAGTAGAGCTGTCCGCTTAAGCGAATTTTTCCCATATATCGTAACGCTACAAATACACGTTGGACTCTTGTTCATGTCAAACAAACGGACTGCTTTCTTTCCCGCGGGCAAATGGAGATTTGACAAAACCGACCCCATTGTTGTGTGTGCTCTGTCAAAGGTCATACTTTTGTTTGAATTGCAAATTTAAGACAAATTTCATTGCCAAGAGTCCGCTTAAGAGAGAGCGTAAACAAAACTCAATTTTAATTTTCAAAAGTGTCCGCGTCCGTTTACGAGAGTGTCCGCTTACGGGAATGTGTAAATACAGAATTTGACTGGAAGCTAAAATGGGGAATTGATAAAGGTGTCTGTTAGTAGAGCTGTCCGCTTACTAGAGTGTCCATTAGCGGAGAGTTGACTGTATCTCATTCTAAGAGACCTGTTTGCCTCCAAGAGCGTAGTTAATTGGCTGTGTCACGGCATTGCAGTTTATTTTCTGAAGTTTTATCAATTACTCGCTCCTGCTTGCTATACAACTTATCGTTAAGCCAAACTCAAAGCTGCGTGAAAATAAATGTGAGTCGAGCATACATAATTATTTTTGTTTCACCCCTCCGGTTCTTCACTATATCGCCTCCCCGCGAGGAAAAAAGGCATCTTGCACTCTTAAAGCATCAACGCTGTTTGTTGCGAAAAATAAACGAAGTCAGTTGAACAAGAATGTTAGATTGCACCTAGTAAGGCTAGGCCAATTTAAACTTGTCTAAGTAAGGTAATTTTATAAGAACCAGCGTAATAAAAGCAGGAATTTCGGCGGGTTGATAACCCCATTCCTGGGTATTAACTGATACGTTTTATAGTCCGCGCGGACAAGCCTGGGTCGACATGAACAGCTTGGTTGCTAAGCAAACTATCGCCTTTACGTTGTGTTGATACTGGCTTTGTAAGGCATCGGTCTTTTCTATAGAGAGCTTGAAAATATGTTCACCAGTAGTATGGCAAAGAGAATACCCTTTGAGAAAGATTCCCTTTATAATTTACGACCATTGCCATCGACTGGCACACGAAAACGAAACCCTGACGAAGATTTTATTCTGAGAGGGCGACAAACTCCTGTAAGGTAAGCTTTTTCGAATAATTCCATGTGTGCCTTTTTTCAGTTCATTTTCTTTTTTATTGAAGGCAGTGAAAAAGACTCTTAAACCGCATCGTTCGCATAGAGCTAAACCCTGCACAGGCGAGCCATCCTCGTTAACAAATTCTACAAGTTCAGCTGCATTTACAGGTTTCAGTGGTACCGGTTCAAAAACATTTAATTTATCAAGGTTATCACAAATGCATGGTTACTGTATGTGTGTTACATTCCTTTTTTACAGTGATGCCATTTACTGCGTTATCGAGCGGTGTTAAGCCTCCAAACCGATCATGACTAAAACACCACACGAGTACATACGGGTAACATACGAGTAACATACGAGTAACATACGGAACATACGGACACAGACGAGTAACATACGACTAACATACAAGTAACATACGGATACATACGACTAACATACGGATACATACGACTAACATACGGATACATACGACTAATTTACGGATACATACCAATACATACGAGTAATACGAGTGTTTTTCTGATAAACTAAGCTCTAATTATAAGCCTTGCAAGCATTTTTGCACGTCAGCAAACACGTTCCTGGTTCAGTTTGAGGGGAGATGTTGATTGACCCCCCCCCCCCAGGCTTTTGTTAAATTTAGTCACAGGAAAATAAATTCACATGGAGTGCAAAACCCTTAGCTTGCGCTACAAGATGACAATATATTTTGGATGTCACAGTGGGATTAAGTCTTCAAAAGCCTGAAATACAAACTGAATTCCAAATAAAAAATTACTAAGACAACTCAGTGATACTGTAACTGAAACCGTAACTGCTTAATGCACACAACTACTTAACAGAGATGTATCCAGAGTGCGTCATTGCGTCCTGGGACGCACTCGTTTTCCTTTTGGACGCATAGATTATGGAACAAAGGGTCCATTTGGACGCAGAAAAAAATCAAATGTTTATGCAAATTACCAACGCCAGGAAAAACATGCGAACGGCGTATTTCACAAGGAAATTGAACATTCCCATTTCTCACAACGGAGAAATGATTGAGTTCCTTAAATTTCAAGGTTAGCTGCTATTTTCGGATTTTTGTAGTCCAATAATTTCATTTTGTCAACCATTATGTCCAAATAGTAGACACACTCGGAAAACAATACTTCACACGTGGTTTCAGGGCTGTAAGCCGATCTTCACCTAGAGTCCGCACTTAAATTCTTTAGTTAACTGTATACAAACGTTGTTCATGTTACAAAACTAAAGCAGGTTTTTGGTATCATCTGCGGTAGCAAAAACACTTCACTTACCACTGTTAGTTACATCTACATCACGGTTCCTTTCTCAAATGTGTCATCTGTAAATCAGTATTACGCTCTTCAATCTGTTCAGTGCACGGTAAAGATCGAACGCGTGAAGACCATCCACTGCGCGACAGGCTATTTTTTGCGCACATCAGATTACCAGGCATGACCCCAGGCCATCAGTTTAATATCAAATATCTTTGCTCTTGTAACGCAAACTTTCCTTAGTCGGGGAAGTAATGCGTAATATTTTACTTAAGTTGTCGTTACTTTGCATAAAAATTTACTGGTATGAATTTTACTCGTATATGTTCGTATTTTTTTACTCGTATGTATCCGTATGTTACTCGTATGTATCCGTATGTTAGTCGTATGTATCCGTATGTTACTCGTATGTTAGTTGTATGTTACTCGTATGTGTCCGTATGTTCCGTATGTTACTCGTATGTTACCCGTATGTACTCGTGTGGTGTTTTAGTCATGATCCTCCAAACCAAGATTTCATCAGAGATAAAGATCTGTTTGATGTCATTCTGTTTTATCTTTTAGATTGAAACCTCAAAACTACCGAACCAACTCTGAGATGACTATATCTACCACAGGACTGTCGCATAAGAGTAAAAGAACACCTTCAGGGCAATCAGTGAGCTTCCAAGAGTTTAATCAAGCATCAGATGAAGAGTACACTCAGGAAGACTTGGCTCTTGATTTGTCAGAATTTGACGATGGTCCAGAACAAGAGCTTATGAGACTCCATAGCAGACAAAAAGCCACTGATGAATTTCTCAGCAGAAGTGGAAATTCAGACAGTTGGTTTATCAATCCCGTTCATCGTGCACCAAGCCCATCAGTTGACATCAGGAAACTTTCCCAAAAGCGACCTTTAAAAGCTGCAGTTTTGAAGTCATCTGTTGAAGGAACAATTACAAGCGATCCAACTGAAAATATTCGAAAAACGTCTATACGAGACTTTGATGTGACTCTTTTTAGGGATGCAGAAAGTAAAATGCTGTCTTCAAGAACTTTGAGTGCTCTAGCTACACCTTATCAAGAAGACTTAGCCAAGTTGCGTCTAGACAGGCTTCGTTTAGAAGAGGAAAGGCTGCTTAGAAGAAAATGCTTAGATGAGCTAGAGAGGATACGAGGTCCCAAGCCTAGGTGGTATGAGTTGAAGACTCCTGAGTTTCACCGTGAGGCAAAGAGAAATAACAATGTACTCTCTTTGTCAGGACATTATGATGAGATTATGCAATACAGGGATCAGCTTTTGTCCTCTTTGGGGGAAGAGAAGAGTGTCCCTAGTCAATAAAGATCCCAAATATTTAACTTTATACAATTATTGGGGGATATATTAAAGGAATAAAATTATGAAGTAAATAATCACATCTCAGTGAATTGTTGTGATGTTCCTTTTGAGAACCCTTGGTTACTTATTTTGGACATTAGTCCATTCCTGGCACAACCGGAAGGGTGCAGAGGAATTTTGTTTGATCATACACTACAAAGACGGTGAGCGTTATTTGGGACAGACGAGAAGGACATTTCCTCTTTCATTTCAGTTACAGGAAGTTAACTCTATAAAAATTCTTAAAAAAAATTCATTTCAATTATTATTAAAGAACGTGAAGGTTGAGAAGGCTGAACCTGGACCATAAGTGACATGTGCATAATTGAGAACCACTAGACCATCGAAGCAAACCAATTAGCAATTGTGAGTTTTCATAATATTTAAATAGATACCCATCACCAAAATTTAAAGCTAACTGGTTTAAAATGGGTGTTAGATTTATATTCTTGTAGATGAGGCACTATTCAGAATGGTTGCTTTGAATTAAAGACTTGAACAGAGGTGTACGAAATACTTGAATACGGTGCGTGGGAATATTTAGTTGGTGACCTTTTAATCTATGAACATCGTGTAATTGTCACGAGATGTCCAATTTCCTTCTCCTCTGTCCCTTATAGCATTAACCCACATTGTGAAAGACTCCCTCGTTAATTACTGGGTTGCCGTAGGCATCCCAGTCGGAAAATGGGTAGATTATTATTATTATTTTTTTTTTCCGTGTCGGTAAAAGTCTTGCCCGTCAGTCCCCTGCTAAGTGGTGTCTTTCTGCATAGAGCCCTCTTCCCGTATTTTCTTAGGATAGAGAGGGTAGTGGAAATACGTAGACTTCTCTGGTGGACACAGTAGAATGATAAACTTAACCTGCAATGGCGTCGAAAGTCATGTAACGCAAATGGCGTTTTAGTGGATCTTAAACAAAATATACCCTTATGGAGCTCAATAATGGAAAGTCAGTTGGATAAACTAGGCGGGCGGTGAAAACAAATACCTGGAATCGTAAAAGCGACGAGTAATGGACTTCGACAACAATCTATCGCCCGTCGAGCAGAAATCAAAGTGAGCTGTATTTACCTGAAGTACATGGTAATTTGACACGATTGAGTTTCTTGTCTTCACGCACGCAATGAAATAGGAAGAGGTTTTCGCCTCTAAGAGCAAATATGTTGTTTGTTTCAATAAATTTTTCGCTGGAAAAGGATTCTGTGGTATTTTCTGCCTTTGTGAATTATAATATCATGTTGTGTATTGAATTTTCGAGCTTAAGGTTGAAATGTGATATGGGAGAAGTTTTTTAGTATTGCTCTGTAATCAGGAAGGGTTCACAGGCCTGTTGGAAGCGTGCTTGAGTTTCAACAAAATGAGCCCCAAAATCAGTGAAAAATTGTGACGCAGATGAATCATAAAGTAGCTGCTATTTCCAAAATGATGGAATTACCTGGTGATAAATAACGTCGTACGCGTCTTGGAGAGTACATTTTGACTTTGCATAAACAAGAGTTGGGCGATTGTGATCTTTGTTTTGACTTCGCTCATTTCAGTGTCAAACTTTATAACACTTGACAGAAAAAGAAACTTACAAAAACCCGGTATCTTGCCATCATTTGACACAGATACTTCACTGTTTGGCGAGTAAACATGCCGCGGTAACTTAATCACGGCCGCCCGCTGAATTCCGGCATGTCACTTTCGATTTTGCGATTTATTTGAACGTAGCAAAAATCTCCCAAAATGTTTGTCGCTGATCGTAACTTTTTATATTCTATATTCATGGTTCAAAATTAATATTGTTTTCATGTCGTAAATATTTTACTCTCGATCGACCGTTCCGGAAACTTCCTTCTGCTCTTTCTAAAACTGTGTATCAATAGATATTTGCTTTTGCATCAATGTTTGTTTTGCATAAAGCAAGCTAACAAAATCTGTACTTTGCTGAGTTCGCATTTGTTAGCGTAAATAGTATTTTCGGTCAGATCCTTGTGTTTTAGTAGGGGTTTACTGTTTTTGGTCTCCCATCCTAAAACTAACCCCGCCCGAAAGGGCTTAACTTCCGGTGAATTTTAGTATTAAAAGCATTCAGATGCTCAGAGGGCACACTTGTGGTGAAAAGAAGTTGTGAGGGAACTTGAAAATTATCAACATGTCAGCCCAGAAGCCAATGTTTCTCGCTTCTCTTTTATTTGTTATTCTTCGGAGACTGGAATGCTGTATTTCAATACCACACAATTCAGTGCCTTCTGATTTTCTGTAACACGTACCACAGGCAACCCAGTGTATGCTTCACGGAAGCATCTCGTTTCAAAATATGTTTAGTTTATACAATAAAAATTGCCAAAATGAAATCCTCACTTTCTGCTTCCATATCCCGTGACATCGATCTTGTCTCTCCTTGCACTGTTTCCACCGTGTTTATTTGCATGTACCCCAGACCAAAGTACCGTGGGCGTGCAAGGTTACGGAAGGTTATTTGTTTGCCTTCAGGTGAAGATCATTGCACTCATGGTCAGCGCAAGTTGATGTAAAATAAACATGGTGGAAACCGTACCAGGAGGAGCAGTACGAGAGGGACAAGCTCAATATCAAGGGATATGGAAGCAGAAAATGTTCTTAATTCTCAGGAGGATTTCATTTTGGCAATTTTTATCATATAAAGTAAAACATTTTGAAATTAATGAGAGAAGCTTTGTCAAATGCGATCGAACAAAACTCCCTGTGCTGCAAGAGGTAACCTACTCTGTGCCTAGTGGCACCCCATAGTCATATCAAGAGGTTATATTTGCTTTAGGTTGAGAGGAGAAAAGGTCAGCTATTATTTCTTTGTGTCAAACTACTCTCGATCCTTACCCCCTTCTTGCATCGACTTTTTTGAGAGACTCCCAAAATATTATCACTTAATAGAAGACAAAGGTCCAGATGCTGATGGTCATGAATTTATTTAGTAAATTAATAGGCCATTTCAGAGTTTGTCTGCCTCTATCTTCAAATCGAGTCTAAGTGCGAAGTTTTTCTTATGAAAATTAGTTTTCAGGAACTAAACTTCGCACCTACACTGGCCTTGAAGAGGAGGCAGACATGAACTTGGAAATGGCATATTGATAATTTTTTTTTTTTTTATGATTCATGCAGTTGGAGAACAACCCATAGAAGGCCATAGAAGAATGATAAGGGAAATCAAATATCCCTGCCCCAAACATTAACATTTCCCTACATCCCAGGACTAGGAGCATACAACTTCATTGTAATAGTGGAATGGTATCTTTTCAGAGCGAGTTATTTTTAGATTGATTTTCCAGCAATATCAGACCTTTTCAGTTAATCACAAGTCTTGAATGGGAAATTATGCACCAATCATATCAAAACTTCAGCAAC
>NC_090871.1:2766017-2768517 GCF_036669935.1 Montipora foliosa
TTATTATTATTATTATTATTATTATTATTATTATTGTTAGTAGTAGTAGTAGTAGTAGTAGTAGTAGTAGTAGTAGTAGTACTTAGTATTTTTATTAATCTTATATGTTAAATAGACTCAGATAATTTAATTTGTCAACACTTTGAACATGAGCCTCTGGCTTTTGAGGATCAGATCAACCACTCTCCCCATGTAGACGTAAAATAAATTATCTTACCTTATCTAAAGGAAATACCTCAATCATTAATTTTGCTATTTTCGTTCCGGCCAACCAGTCACCCAGTGCCTCCTTTAACTTGTCATATGGTTTTGAGCTTGACGCTGCAGGATTATCTGAAGTTGACAAGATAGAACAACATTTTCTTTGTGATCCACCTCCTCTTTCTCCTACTGCTTCCTGTAAAGATGTTAAACAAGGCCAAAAACAAAAAACACCTAAAATGGCTGGACAGACTACCTCAACTCCACACCTTGGTCGAGGCAAAGGAAATGGAACAGCATTCAACAACTTTGGTCCTGTCAGGGGTCGCATTTCTACTCCAATTGAAGACTCTGAACAAGTGGCATTGTTTTCATCTACACAGTCGCCGGTATTTCCTCCTTTGGAAGACCATGCTTTTGATATGTTTGAGGGTAGTGCTGACACATCAAATCTTGCCAGGAAAAGCTCAGAAAATAAAGCACACAACACAAGCAAAAGGTGATTTAAGCAATAATTCAAGGATTTTATGCATGAAGATACACAATAATAAATTATTAGCCTGCATACTGTAGCTGGTGGGATATTTTATCCTGGAATCATTTCAACACATGTGAGTAAATCAGTGGTTTGATGGTTTGGTTGTTCCGCTTGCTTTTGCAATACCACAAGAAAATATCTCACCAGCTATGCCGGATTCACAATAACCTAAATTTGAAGTTTTGGTGCATGGGAATGTTTGATGACTGAAATAAATTTCTACCACTCTCTGAATAATCAGTGGCCATAATAAATAAATTTATAGTTATTTTCAGCGGTAAAATTAGGTGTCAGGCTTCTTATAAAAGGCTCTGCCAACACCTCAGACACAAGTTTAAAAATTTATGAGTAACAAAGATTTTTATATACATTGTTTATTGTAATAGATCAATCTTAGTGATTTATTTCATTAATTTTGTTTTTGCAAATTTCAGCCAAATTTTATCTGGTCTGTCAACATCCTTCAATAGGAGCATCCTGGAACCTGATTTCATTAGCTCAGGGAGTCCTTTGGAGCTGTCTTCCTGGGGACTTCCCCCTGTTGTCCTTAAAAGGTACCATGAGATGGGTATCACACGTATGTTTGAATGGCAGGCTGAATGTCTTCGCACAGGAAGGGTTCTCATGGGAGGTATGTCAGAGAGAAACATTCTTTGTTTCCTGTTTCCAAAGTAAAAATATTTTGGATTTTTGATAAGTCAAAAACTACTGCTTTACTTACATCTTCCTTATTAACTAAAGTGTATTTGAAGTCATCTCATCGTTTCTGACTTTTCCTTTTTTATGTCAGGCAACTTGGTATACTCTGCCCCAACCAGTGCAGGAAAGACGATGGTTGCCGAGTTATTAATGCTGAAACGAGTGCTGGAAACAAAAAGAAAAGCGTTTTTTATTCTTCCATTCATTAGTGTTGCTCGTGAAAAGATGTTTTACCTTCAGGTACTTGCTTTGAATCATTATCCAAATATTTGTATGCCAAAGCAAGTGTACAAGGAGAAATAACGTAGAAGAGCAGAAAAGCATTTGAATGACTCCTCATCATCATAATCACTATCTGGTTGCAAGCAAAGAATAATTCACCCTCACAAAACAAGAAATTTTCATCACTCATAAAATTAGGGAGGTCTCGTATAGTCGGTTGTCTCTTCCTACACGGTAATCTGAAGAAACAAAATATGATATTATTTGGTCCTTAACATGGAGGCAGTGACTCAGGCAAACGAGCTCAACGCGTTGTCCGAATGGTGAAATTTGACCAAAGATCTCTGCTTTAGTCAAGAATTCTTATCAAGAGATATTCGCCACCATTATGAGAAGCAGAGTGTAGGTGCCATGGAGAGGCTGTTGTGCTTCTTCTAAGCGATGCAGAGTTATTACAGGCATTCCATTATGGCACAGCTTTTCCCTCTTTATTCTTTGTCTATCACCATTAGTAATTCGTAATCATAGTAAGTTGTTTATAACCTTAATGTTCCTTTGCTTTTTTTTTTCTTTCCTTTAGCGTCTTTATCAGGAAGCGGGGGTGCGAGTGGATGGATATATGGGAAGCCACGCCCCACCTGGGGGGTTAATCTCTGTCGATATAGCAGTCTGTACCATAGAGAAAGCCAATAGCCTGCTAAACCGACTACTGGAGGAGAAAAAAGCGCTGTCTTCTCTTGGAATTGTTGTTGTGGATGAGATGCACATGATTGGTGATCCACACCGGGGATATTTGCTGGAGCTCTTTCTGACTAAAGTGCGATACATCTCTGGCTACAA
>NC_090871.1:2773517-2788517 GCF_036669935.1 Montipora foliosa
TTAATCGTTCCCATCACCACACACCTTATAAATTAATCAGGTTAAAGTTTTTTCTGTCATTTGAAAATGATGTCATGGTGACATCGAAACGTTGTGTAACACTTATTTCGTTAATTTTTACACTTAAGTTAGGATTAACTTAACGAATTTTAAAATTGTTTTTGTGACGAGTAAGTATTCTCTAAAAAACGAGAATAAAGGTTACTCGTGATTTTGACTCAATGGTGAAATTAATTGTGTTTATTATCTGGTTTCCCAGGTAACGCCTATATACATACAAGACCAATGGCCCAACATAGATTGGTACCAGTACCTTCGGATCTGGGAGCGCCTTCCTGCAAACATGCGCCGTGTGGCCGACTTAGTCGGAATAGAAGAAGCGTTTCTCGCCAGAGCTATTCGTGGTCGTATTTTGACGCGTACTGATCAACAACGTCAATCTCTTGCCGTACATCGCAGATTCTTTGCGGCATTAGCACTTCAAGACCTCGTACATGAAATACCTTTAAATGTCGTTTCGAGACGATACGGAGCGAATCGTGGAATGCTACAAGCCTTGCAAGGTTCTGCTGCAACATTTGCGGGGATGGTTACAGTGTTCTGCCAGAAGCTCGGCTGGACTAACATGGAATTGCTTTTATCACAATTTCAGAGTCGTCTCTCGTTTGGCGTGGAGAGAGAACTGTGCGACTTGGTACGAATATCTCTCTTGAATGCTGCCCGTGCGCGCATGTTGTACAACGCTGGCTATCATACCATAGCATCTATGGCGTCAGCGCCTCCCTCTGAGGTCGAGAATATTTTACACAATGCAGCTCCATTTGTCAGCGGGCTTAAGCACGGCCAAGAGACCGAGACAGAGGTACGAGAACGAAGTGAAGCACGCGTGATCTGGGTTGCAGGACGGAAGGGACTCACTCTAAGCGCTGCCGCTAAGCTGATCGTTAACGAAGCAAAACAACTGCTACAAGCTGATGTGGCACAGCTTGGAATCGAGTGGAGGCCTTTAGAGTCCGCGGAAAACAATAATGAACAGGGAGTGAGAGAGGGAGGAAATAGGGCTGAAAATGTTGGCTCCACGTATTCTGGCTTGCGAGTAGGGGAGACAATGCAGATTACCGCAGCCGTTAGTAATTGCAAAAGATCCGATGAAAAGTCAAAAACTAATACAGAGACCAAGGAAAATGAAGTGTGTCCAGCGTTAAACAGTGGAAAGAAGATTGTTGGTGTTGGAAGGACTGAGAAACGATTGGCTGGACCAAGTTCCGATAGGCAAATGGACCCAATACAATGCGATGGAGATCTCGAGAGGCCTTTAAGAAACGTAAAGGCCCCTGTACCGAAACGCCATGATTGTCCTAATGTTAAAGTAAAAGGACAGTTGAGTCATAAAACAAGACCAGATGCGGCTTTCAAATCGGACAATGAAGAATGCGTGACTGTACCGGAAACGTTGCAACAGTCAAGTCACACTGAGAAAAGGGACCAGAAAGATCGAAGCCCTGTCTCAGTCCGCCCTCCCGTGGTACCCTCTGTTGCTGCGATAGGAAATGAAAGTACACCTTGTTCAAGAGGCAAGCGGCGCCCTCAAGTTGCTGAAATATGTGAATCTCGAGAAAAAGTAAAAAAGAAAGAAGCTGCGGAGACGGATATTCAAGAAGTAGCAAGGAACGTTACCACTTCAGCTTTCGTGGAGCTGTCCGCTGACTCAGAGCTGTTCAATGACCCTCAGTCTGTTTCAATGGAATTGTATTCAGAGCCGTTTGAAGGAGAGGAACCTTTTGATCAAGAAAAAACAAAATGTCCTAGTCGTGACGATGACAAAGTTATGCTGGATTCTCAAAAGCTGCCCAAGTGTAGTTTGAGTGACACCTTTCTGATGGAGTGCGACATGATCGAATATCATGGCGTTCAAGGGTCACTGGAAAATGGCGTTATTAAAGCATCGTCTGGAAAGGATTTGAACAAGCATGAAGCAAACATTGTCACCTCGGTCACACTCAACGATTTAACATGTGGTGAAGAACAAAACATGATCGGTGAATGTGATACTCATCCGCGATTCCAAATCCAAGGTACAGAGGAATTTCGTGCAGGACAGAGTTTCGAGTTTCTACCGTCTGTTGGTTCACTCGCTGTGCAGTCGCCTACACGCAACACGGGTGATGACGGAGCCTCCGCCGATAGGGCAACAAATTCATTTTCCCTGCATCTTTCGTCCAGTGATGGTTTTTCAGATCTCTCATCGCTGGCCATGAGCGAGTTACTGGACAAGGAGGCGGAGACCATTGATTTGCAAGGAGAAACAGAAATAGCTGTGAATCTCGGGGAAGCTAAGTTTACGAAACTCAGGGATATGAATCCTGCGAAGGAGCTGTCTAAACACGATGACGATAAATCACCTGCGAAGAAAATACCTGACGATAAATCGCCTGCGAAGAAAATACGTCGCAATGAGGCGCGGCAAGATGGTGCATTTGACGTGGCTGACTTGCCAATTTCTGATGTGTTCGTTTGTACCCCTCCTCGAGAAATAAGACATTCCCCAGCCGATTTTACCACTAAAACGTCCGCTACTCCATTGTCGTCGAGGAAAAGACGCTCTCCTCCACGATCTCCTTATTCAAACGCCCCTGATGAAGGGTTGTCAATCATTGATGTCACTGGGCACGAGCAGGTTTTCTCCTTGTTTCTCGATGAATGGCTGAGTCAAAAGCGGTTCTCTTTGGCTGTGGCTTGTGAAAGAACTCTTGATAATGTTCCCAGGATAGGAGGGCGATTCACTAACGTTACGACTTCAGAGGGATCTTCGCGTGGTCTTAAAGTAGAAGGGGAGGATCAAGTGATAGTTGGAGTTGCAGTGAGCTGGGGCGGCAAAGATGCTTATTATGTGTCTCTCAAAGAGCATGCGCAGTCCGAAACCGAACAACCGGACGACAGTCAGGTCGAGTCAGCGGTCGATATTAATCTGACGATAGCTCGTCGTTTAAATGCTTTGAAAAGTGTTGTTCAGAACTTGAGCGAGAAGGAAAGGCCCATGGTTTGTTTTGATGTCAAAGAGCATTGCAAGGTGAGACAACTTACAAGAATGTAAAAACGTTTAAGACTGGTTACTACGTTGACTGGTTTCTTACGGTGGACTATATCTGCCACGGTTAAACTTACTTTTTCGTGGCAAAACGTACTTTTTTACGGCAAAACTTTTTTCCTCCTTGATTAGGGTTAAGCCGCGAAATGGGGATAACCTCGATGGCGTCCCCGAATAATCCGAATTAAGGGGAAGAAGATGAAACGGGAGAGGTTTTCACTCAAAATACTTTTTATACCGAGATCATGGCATTCAAAGGTATCTTAGATTTTCTATCAACGCATCACAAAGAAAGTGGGAAAAGGAAGAAAGTAAGTGAAAATGTGGGGAAAAGGTTCGTGAAAAAGCAGGTTTTTCCCTGAATTAGTAAATTTTGCTCACCGTTTATTGCAGCAAAGCCTCCCAAAAACAAGCGCGAAATGTGGTAGTCAGAAAATTATAATTTGGGGCTTCAGCTATTCCTTCTTTCCATGGAAGAGAATCCAGTCACAATACTTCTGTTGTCGACGGAGTACAATTTATAATGATTGTTCGTAATCCTAACTCGCATTTTCGCTATGGGTTCTTTACCAACAGGCTTTTGCCCGATCGGCTGGTATTTCTCTCGATGGCCCAGTTGAAGATCCAAAGGTGGCCAGCTGGCTTTTGGATCCGGGGGCCAAAGAAAAGAGCCTTCATCAGCTCGTGGGACAGTACATACCTGAGGAAGCTTCTCTCTTGGAAGGTGAAGGGATACTACGATACTACAAAGAGCGCAATGCAAATACATGCGTGTAGCCGGAGCATGCGCGGGAAAACACTTTCGAGCAAATCTCAATAGGGTAGTTTCGAATTGTGCAGCAACAAAAGAACAGAGTCGAGGTTCAGGGGACTAAATTTCATTTTCCTTTGTATTAAACAATACAGAATGCTAATTATTCCCCTGAACCTCGACTCTGTTCTTTTGTTGCTGCACAATTCGAAACTAGCCTATTGGCTTTGTTTCGCGAGTGGGCTCTGTTGTTCAAAGCCAAGTTAAGATAATCCTGGATTAGTGGAATTCTTAATTGCAGTTCACTTTCCGATCAACGAAGATTTACACATTATTTCTGTCCTCTTCGGTTTGACTTAAACTTTTCCTTTCTTCAGCCTAAATAATAGTTTTCCCTTTCACTCCCAACAGTTGCACTTTAAGATGAAACTCTTGCCAACGCCAGACGATTTTACTCGTCAATAGGGAACCACTTAGGACTCAGAAAGTGAAGAAAAAATTCTAACCTCGGTTGTTGTTTAATTCATGCAAATAAACTAATGCAAATAAGAAAAATCTATTGTTTTCGCTCATTTGCATTAGATTCGTCACATGTAAAATGCGACGTTTAAAACGGGCCTAACTCAATCCGGCTTTCAAAATACGGGGACCAGGGGCCCGTTTCTCGAAAGTCGCGAAAGCTTTTCGGCCTTTGTGAAAATACGATCAGCTTGTTTTGAAAAACTGGTCTTTTAAAGTGTTTTTAAGGAAACGAAAGGCAAAATTATTGTGAAGAGGGAACGGTGGCACCCGGAAAGTTTCGGGACTTTTACCGATAAGCTGGGAGACAATATGGCTCAATTTTTGAGGCTATAGGGAGATTTAGTTTTGCGATTCTATGGAACCGCAAACTACAGGTCGCTGCTTGTCATCTTCATCTACATGTTCCAGCACTTGGAAAAGCCCCTTTTGGACTTATGGCTGTTTCCGCTTATGTGGCCTCATAAACCGCAAGCCTTTTTCTGCTGGAGAGAACAGGACAGGCACAACGCCGGGACTTCCATCCCCAACTCTTCCCGAATAGTGTATGGGTTCTTTAAACGTCCACTGATGAACATGGAGGATATTTGTGAGACGGGGTCTACGGTTTCTAGTCTTTATCCGAGAAGACTTGATCGTGTAAACATTTGAGGACGCAATTACAAATGCAGCACTTTCTCATCAGTTATTTAGAGATCCTGAGTGTTGATCCGGCTGGGGTTCGAACTTGCAAACTCCCGCATGACAGCCCCATGCTCAACCAACTGAGCCACCGGTGCTTTATCGCTAAAAGGCAAGAAAAGAGCAAAAACCAGTGAAGTTTCTTTGACTTTCAGCAAAATACAAATTTCAGCCTGATGTTTGCCGCTTGTCGTAAACTCGATGCTCGCAGCAGCACAACAAAGCAAGCCGTCGGCAGATGTCTTTCAACACTTATTTAAAAACAGCCGAAAGTTAAAAATGAATTTGAGCATGATCCTTCCCCAGTTGGCTGTGTACCGTATTGAAATGTAGCCGATCAAAAAGGCTTTTATATATCTTTGTTCAATTTTCCGTCTTAAATTCAGGTTGCGGTGGTGGACTGGGTACAGGGGGACTGGCACTAGCATATCAATGTCAGCAAAGTGGCCGAGTGAGAGCATGTGTCGAGTCTGTCCTTGTACTTCCGTTGATGACAAAACTGCGGCCGCTGGTAGAAGCAGAAGGCTTAATGGAAGCTTTTACAAAGGTTCTGCATCGATTCCAATTCCACTATTTATAAGTTCATTGATGTGCGGTGACATTTTGATTGGAAATGCCGTGAAAAAAAAAAAACGACTGCATGCATCTGCAACCTTGACACCATGAAATTTAGCTCTATTTTCGTTTGTGTTGAGCCTGTTTTAATCATGTTTGCCGTTTGAGGCTGATTATATATGTTTGTGACTGTTCTGCTTTCATAGGACCCCTTTCAAAAATACCATAATACTCTTTGTTTTTGCTCCTAAATTTTGCATATGCATTGCTTCCTGTTTCTCTTGAGAAAACATAAACAATACTTATGCAAACTTTTCCAGGGCAAACGAAGAATATTACGGTATTTTGAAAGTGGAATATTGTGATCATCTACATGATTTTCCTCATTTTGACGTCTCAACTTTTTATCCCCTTGTTTTTAGGTGGAAATGCCATCGCTGCTGTGTTTAGCTCGAATGGAATTAAATGGCTTTGGATTTTCAGATTCACATTGCGAACATCTCAAGAACATACTACAAGCTAAACTGCGCACGCTCGAGGAAGAGGCGTATCGATTGGCCAATCACAGCTTTTCTCTTACAAGCCGCGAAGATGTGGCGCAGGTTTGGTCATGCTGGTCCATTATTCTCTCTGCTTGAAGCCAATAACATCGCACAATAGAAAAACAGAGCGATTTGTGACTTCGATGAAAAAACGGAATTTCCCAATTTTTAACACGCGCTGCCTTCGGCGTCCCGCGTAATTATTCGCACAATATGAACATTTAATCCAAAGGCCATAGGAGCCTGGCATAATGAGAGTGACCAGGCCTAATAAGCTAATACTTATTTCTCTACCTTTGAGCAATCAATATTTCTTGTTACCCGCGTAATGAAAATCCGTTCGCAATTTTCGATTTGAGGATAGTTAAGGACGGTGCCTACTAATTCAAAGGTTTTTTTGCGCGGTTCACTGAATATACGGGAAAAGCAGGTCTTTACAAGTGTTGTCAAAAAGAAAATTGGGGGTAGCCACGCATTTTTCGAAGGTAATTAATCAACAATATTGGTAAAAAGCTTTGAAATACAGAACAAATGTATGGCGTTCTTTTCCAAATTGAAGCTTTATTATCTCTGAAAAATGCGTGGTAACCCTTTTTGGATACCAAGAGCGCTTGCTAAGTTCTGCTTTCTCCGCATAGTTTAAACCGCGCAAAAATAACCCTGTATTAATAAGCACCACCAATAGGAAATCCGAAGTATCTCGAGATGCGCCGAACGTATGCGCAATAACAATAGTAGGCACCGTCCTTAATAAAGCATTAATCCTATCCCCTCCCCTGCAGGTTCTCTTTGTCGAGCTAAAGTTGCCGCATGATGAAGACGGACAAGTGACCAAGCGTAAGACGCTGGGTGTGGCGCGGCGAGGAGCTTCTCGCGCCACCAAACATTTAAGTACCAATAAGGAAGTTTTAGAAAAACTGAAGCACCTTCATCCCTTGCCTGGATTGATAATGGAATGGCGAAGGATCAACACGGCTTTAACTAAGGTTGTGTTTCCACTACAAAAGGAAAAGTGCATGAACAAGAGGTTGAACATGCCGCGAATCCACTCATTGAGTCAAACACACACCGCAACAGGCCGAGTATCTTTTGCGGAACCAAATTTGCAAAACGTTCCCAAAGATTTTGATATTTCTTTGCCAACGACGATTGCCGAAAGCCCTCCTCTTGGGGACTGGAACGAAAGGTCATGTTCAAGACGAGGTCAGCGCAGAGAAAATCGACGGAGCACAATCAAATTGAAATCTGGCTCCATTGCAGCGGTTACTGGACCTAACTACGCAGTGAGCATGCGCACTGCTTTTGTTCCGTTTCAAAATGGCGTTCTTTTTGCTGCGGATTATTCGCAGCTCGAACTCAGGTTAATTGCACATCTTGCAAACGATGAACGCCTTTGCAGAATACTTAATCGTGGTGCAGACGTGTTTAGAATGATCGCGGGCGAGCTTTTTAGAGTACCCGCGGTCTCAATAACAGATGATCAGCGGCAGCATGCTAAACAAGTTTGCTATGGCATCATTTACGGGATTGGTGCGAAAGCTCTTGGCGAACAACTGGGTCTTACTGAGGAAGAAGCTGCTTTGTTTACTGACAAGTTTGCTTCTCGCTATGTTGGGGTAAAGAGATATCTCAAAGAGACAGTTGAACAATGTAAGAAGCAAGGGTTTGTCAGAACCGTGACCGGTAGGAAGCGATTTCTCCCAGCTATAAACTCAACCAATGCACATGCGCACAGCCAAGCTGCGAGACAGGCAGTGAATACCACCGTGCAAGGGTCGGCAGCTGATCTAGTTAAAACAGCTATGGTGAACATCGATAGGCGCTTAGCCGAAGAATTTCCGTCGTGTACTTACACACACAGACACGCCTACCCTGATCTTCATTCAAATGATAACAAAAACCGGAGGGAGCATTCGAAGGCGGATATCCCACCCCTTGTTGGTGGTTATTTTGTTCTACAACTTCACGATGAGCTGTTATTTGAGGTGTCGGTAGATGAACTTAGACGCGTGGCGCAGATTGTTAAAAATGAGATGGAAAACGCCATGAAATTAACCGTAGCACTGCCTGTTAAAATGAAGGCTGGTCCTTCTTGGGGAAATATGGCAGAATTCGAATTGTGAGGTTTCCGACGAGAAGTGAATTGTATATTTTTTTCTAATTTACGCGTATCTGATATTGATTGTAACTTATTTAATTGCTATTTATTTGCGCCGATGAAAATAACTATAGATAGTAATATACCAGATCTGTATACAATTATTTAATGCTTTTAACATTTTACAGTGAGGCGCAATGTACGTAGTGACATACAATTGTGGAATTATAAATGGGAACGAAATAGCTCTACCTGCCTTTTTTTCGACAGATGATAAAGAATATCTTTGAAATGCTGAGATAATGATTTATTCATAACTTATCGTCATCATTTTGTTCTTCCTGGTCCAACGCGATGCCGGGTTAACGGTTCTCTGTCGTCTCCTGTCCTGAGTATACTCATGACTGAGTTCTTTTACATTTATGTCATCCCTCTCATTTTCCATCTATCTTTTACGCGGCCTGTGTCCTGGTCGGTCTCCCTCGGATTCCATCTTTCAAGTCTTTTTCAGTTTGTTTTTATAGCTTATAATAAAGATGTGTCCATAACAACGCAGTCCTTTGTGTTTATGATGCCTTCAACTCACCATTCGTCTCGTCTGCGTTCTCTCCTCTGTCAATCTTTCAGGCTCATTCCTTGATCCACTTCAATAACTTCACCCCTAATTGATGAAGGGGTTTAGTTTCTAACGAAACCGTGGTACCGCGTTGGTGTGAAAGTGACAGAGAAATTGTTTTATCAACTGAGTTGATATGGTAAATTAACCACCGTGAAGAAATTCGAAAGCTGACGTTTCAACCCTTCGTCAGAGCGAAGCTCCAATAGACCATATTCGTATTCTCAGTATTGGACTGGAACTAGCTTGCAATGGAGGCTAATGCGGGGGAATATATCAAAAAGTATTTGCATTTGAAAAGATTCCCCCGCATTTGCCTCCATTGCAAGCTAGTTCCAGTCCAATACTGAGAATACGAATAGGGTCTATTTATTATACAGTTTAAGGTGTTATACGGACAGTGACAATTCTACCTCTGTCCGCCTCGATCAGCTTTTGCTATATTTGCGGACAGAGTTGTACGTCATATAGTCAGTAAACTCTTCAGCTTTCTAATTTATTTACGATTGCAACTCACTTGATAAACCTATTTCTGTATATACTTCGATTATTGTTGCCTTAATATTTTTTGTCACGGATATCGTGTTTTATGTGTCGTTTCTTTTTGCTTAAGACTTCCTTGAATTTGCCGTCGGCTCTAGTAATTTTAGTTACTACAAGAAAGGTGAATAAACTAATCTACCCATCCATTCATCCGTCCAACCTGCTTTTCCATTTGTCAATCTGTATCTCTACAAGGGTGGCTAACATGCCTCCATGGATGCATAGTTAATAGAGGGGAATGGTTAGGAAGCTCGGCAAACATCAAAGGAGCAAACAAAGATGCCAAGATTAGGTTGGAAAGTCCACGACCGTGCACAATCTTTTGTTTTGCGCTCATACACTATGCATGAATTACGTAATCAACACGTTTCTATTGGTTAGTTCCTCAGTACGGAGTAAACAACTATTGTGTTTTGTGCACGGTCAAGGCCAGAAAAGAGAACAAAAACCTACAACAAAGAAAGTTGTCGGGTTTTATAACCATTCCCCTCTATTAACTATGATGGATGATGATCTTGATGGAGCTGAAAGACTAGTGAACCCGTTCCCGTTCGCTGACAAAGAGCCACTTAGCTGTTCGGCTTCAGCTCAGCACTTAGATGTCAGTGTTCAAGAGGGAGGAATTAGAGATGTGGGAATGGTTCAGCTGTCTGTTCGATTTATACCGCATACCCTATGGAGCAAAGTTGTGATTGCATCAAAATTATCTTTGGTTTATACAGAGTATGTCTGTTAACAACAGCCCTTCGATGTTTCTGAATCTGTGTTCCCACCTATGTAAATGATGGTGCGCAAATGTCTCACATTTGATTCATCAGGAGTCCATCCAGAGGAAACGACTGTTCGCATTAAGTACCAAGTGTGCCGATCTTGAGTTTATTCCACAGGCCAAAGTAGTAAAAATTCTAAACTGCCATAAATAAGGAACGTTGTTAATTGTTTCTGTTGATAGGTCAGCTGCGAATTGAAGGGTTTTCTGTGTAAATATCGGATGGATTCGTATCTTCCAATTCCAATAACTCTTTACTGCCTAGAATGGTGGAGCGGCTCTGGGAACTCACAATGGAGCCTCCCAGCGCATCATTTGTTTTCCTAAACTGAATGTTCTTGTCTCTTCTTATTATAACGATCAATGTTTTCCTGACATCGCGGTTACAAACTGAATAAATAATTGGATTCAAAACAGGAGACAAGGACATTAAAGCAAAAGTCAACAAATCGTATTCGTACGGCCCATACGAACTTGTCGTGTAGATATTCCTTGCGATCAAGTAGGATCCCCTGGGAAGCCAGCAACAAATTAAGCAAATTGTCACTCCGAGACAACATCTTATTGCTTTACACAACTTAACTCGTCGGGTTGTCTTCTTCGGACTTATTGCCTTTATGTGTTTTTTCTGCTGTCTGGCCGCCTGAAACATTCTAATATAAGCAAATATAATCCCTGTTGCGGCGACAAGTAAAACAGAAAAATGAAACACTCCGAAGGCTTTGTTGTACTTCGTATATCTTTCCGGAGTTCGAAGCGAAATCATCCAAATTAAACGGAAGAAATTTAAACAGGGAAGACTCCAAATTAGTAGCATTTTTTTCCACATGTTTTCAAATGCCATTTTCTCGGGATATGTCAGTGGATAAATGATTGCCAAATACCTATCATAGTTCAATGCGCAAACGCTTAAGAATGATAGTGACAAAACGTAATCGACCACTGTTCCCATTGAAATAAGCCATAAAGGTGTTGGTGAAATAAGGTAGTGAAGCGGTTTCCAAGGGACCGCTACAAAACCCACCAAAATGTCTGCGATTGCTAGATTAACAAAAAACAAATTTCCTGTGACTCGAAGTCGTCTTTGTGTCCAGAGCAAAACACAAATTCCCGTGTTTAAGGCGACGATGGTTGTGGATACTGTGCAGGCCCAAGCGATAGATAAATACGTTACCCACAAGGGAGGGATCGTTGTTGTTTGATTCATGTTGATCCGTTCGCGGCGAAAGAATCAGTTTGTGACCTTTTCCAAGTCAAATCCAGGTACAATGTCCACGTAGACGGCTGTGACAATTTCCTTGTGTAGGATCTGGAGGCTGACCTTGCATTGACAAAACGCATTTACATTAAGCAGTTTAATGTAGAAATTCCGGAAACGTGACACGCATAACCAATCAACTATTGGACTAATCTTTTTCGCTTGCAGATTGCGTGGAAGAGTGCGTCTGATCCCATCCACGGAGTAGGCTTTCTGAACTGCAAATTGAAATCACTTGTCAGTTTTTAACAATTGTTTGTGTTACCAACCTCATGAGAATTTTCCTGAAAATCCATTATTTCAATCCAAGACAGGTTTAATATGACTTTGCAGTGAATAACTTCACGAACTGCGATAGATTTATTTTCAAATGCCAGTCTAGAATCAGTTTCTTGTCCAGAATTTATGAACTATACGTTTTTCCCAACACATTTGCTTCTGTAACTTTAAAGCAGCTTCTACACTTGGCGTGGCCGTTCGTCATCATCATCAAATTAAAACGTAAAACTAATTAGTGGACATCAACATCTGTCTTTGTCACACGAGAAAGAGATCAATACAACCAACTATTGAAAATTCACCAGTTGAACAAATGTGTTATGTATTTACTGATTCAAGGCCTGAAGCAGATAAGCAGCACATAAGATTACTATAATACAACATTCAGTTTGTCTCAGCTTGATTTTTTTCATTCACTATTAATATCTTCTAAGAGAAGCCACAAATATTCACGCTTAAACTTGTTTAACTATATTTATCACTTGTCATCGATCCATTTTCCGGTGTCACTATTAAATATAATCTATTTCCGCACATGCTTTGCATAGTGAGAAGAAAGGTCGCACGTCTTTCAAAAAAATCCATAAAGTTGTAAAAGTGTTCACGGTCGTACTTATTATATAATCCACCTATCTTATGTTTCGGGACAATTTTCCAAGAGCTGGTCATTCGTGGGTTCTAACGTTCCCGTGATGAATGAATCAACGATTGAAATGACATATGAAATGAGTCGTGCGTTGATTCATTCTTCAATGGAGCATTAGAACCCACAAATGACGAGCTCCCAACGTCAGTGGCTTCATAGCTCAGTTGGTTAGAGCGTCGTACTGATATCGCGAGGCCACGGGTTCAAACACCGTTGAAGTCCTGAAGATTTCAGGGTTCTCTACGCGATTGCTAAAATTGGGTTCTTATCTGCAAGGATCATAGCTTCACTTCACTTGCGTCCCGTTTGCATGGGGATTAAGGCTTCAGAGATCCCAAACTGTTAAGCTACTTAAGCTAGTGGGTATAGTAATTATAGATAAAGGAACCGTTTCTTAAAAGGGGGCTCCGTCAATGTAGTCAAAAGGGTACGTCCATAGGCAAAAAAGGACCCCCTGTCCTTATCAGCGTTTAAACCCACGACGTGATACTTTGGAAAGATCTTACAAATGGGCGCTACTTTAGGCTTTATATCCATTAGTGTATTGGCTTTTTACGGAGGAAATGGAAACTCGGGGGAGGGAAATTTTGTGAGGATAGGATTATTTTCATTTGGCCCAGCTAGGTGAGCTTATATCATCACAGTATTGGACCAAGGTTTCCTTAATGCTCCTGTAATTAAAAAAAAAAAAGAGTTTTAGTTCGAAACAGAATCCCAGCCAGTGTTTGGGAATGACATTTGGACCAGAGAGCAAAGTAAGCTGCCATTAGTCAAAATTGTCGAATTTTAGTGAGGCAATTTAATACTGAACCACGACCACAAAAATAATAACCAGCTTTATTTGCATGACTTAAAAGTCTTTGAAATTATTGCAAAAGCCACTAGTTTAAAAGAAAACTACGAGTGTTAATTTCGAATACCGATAACATTTTTAACCATGTGTTACCTAGCTCGCGTTTTTTCCCTTCCATTCTGATAAGATAGACACAAAAGTCAGGTTTTCTTACCTCAATGCTGAAGTGAATTTTACTAGTCAATATAGGGTAATGTCATCATCTGAATCCATTAGCTGTGTTATTAAAGACTTTCGTGATGGTTGCCGCAGGTTTGCGATTCTTGGCTCAACTAGAAGGCAACATGAATGAACGCCCCATTTCTTAAATGATAAAATCAATGCCAGACCGCCCTTCTTTCGAGTGCTTCCTATTCTAAAAAGGCAAGGCGGGCGATTAATATTTCCACAAAAAAATCTATCTTGACTGAATGCCAATTGACACAATTGTTCGCCTTCTAGAAAATCGCGGTAACGAGTTTCGCGCTTTAAACAGGTCCTTGTTATTCACAATATACAGCTGTTTCACCAAGCGGCCTTATGTGCAATATGTGAGGGGCAATAATAATAATAATAATAATAATAATAATAATAATAATAATAATAATAGTCAGTTTAATTCCCCTTTTTGTATCTTAACAGCTAAATTACAAGAGTGGTCAAAGTACTAATCATATATATACATTATCATGAAACAAAATACTAGGAATATCTATATGTAATAAATTTGTCGAGACGGTTAGTAGACCTAGGCCATGGCGAGATCCTCTATGATGGTGCCTGAACTTAGATTGTATCCATGGGACGCAATTGTGCGCTGTGGTAGCAAGTTAGCAAGGACACCGGTGTCCCGAACTCTCTGGTTAAATTTAGTGCATGCTGTGGTACGCCGATCCGAGAGAGTACGAAGACCACAGTGCACAAGTGGGTCCGTGTAGGGAAGCCCAGGAAAGATTATCTCTAAGGCATTTTTTTGCACTCCCTCAATTAGGAGGCTAAGATATTCCGGCAAATTTGCCCATACTCCAACACTGAACGGATCAGGCTGGAGTACACCAGAACTAAATCCCTTTCCATCACACCTGACTTCTTTCAAAAAACGTAGTGCGTATAGGCGTTTGCGTTTGCGATGGCACAGTCGGTTAGTGCGCGGCCTTGGTGCAAGAGGTCCTGAGTTCGATTCCCGGATTTCGCATCATTGTTTCGACTTCTTTTCTTTCAGTGTAGCTTAAGTAGCTTGAAATACCCGTTAAACCTGAGCACTGATAGAGAGGGGGTGGAGTAAAATGAGCACTCCGTCGACATCAGGTTTAATTGTCAGTTTAAATACTGTTACGAGTTATCGATGTTAAATATGGTCGCTTTATATCAAGCACTAATTCAAACCAAGAAAGGAAGATAGGAGAGAACACATCCCCATGCCCCATTTTTCAACATATTTGCCATGATCTCATGCCCACGGTCTCGCAGCCAATGATCACAGAATCATCACAAGTCTTTTTCTCGCCATCGTGTGGAGTCCATTGTCTAGCGAAAAAATGTAATCGCGTTGGAATTTTAGTGACGTATTTACAACTAACCAATTAGGTGTCTTCCTTAAAAGAGCCTCGCATCATGACCACGGGCTAAATTAAAGAAAATTACTACGATTCTCAGTTGATTAAGACACTAGGAATGTTTGGTGACAAAGTTTCAGTGCTAAAGTTACCATGTTGTTAAGGGCAACTTGCTTCGTTTCCAAGGGTAACTTTACGGGGTTTGTAGATTTTGGCGGGCTTTATCGCTCATGACGTCAAGTCCCTAAATTTAAGCCTGGTTTTCAC